>NC_058410.1:52424210-52432313 GCF_002201575.2 Neomonachus schauinslandi | reverse complement strand
TTAACAAAATCCTTTTTACTGATTCTCTAAGGATGTTCTTTTTTTTTTCCCCTAAGGATGTTCTTAAGTAGAACTGAATTTATTAATTTATTTTATTTTATTTTTTACTGTGAGTACATGGGCAGTGAAGAATACAATATGGTTTGGTGCCACTGCTTTGATTCATGCTTAAGTGCCAGCAGTTTTACCCACCATTGCTTTTGCCCCATTACTGCAAATGTCCCACCAGAGTGGAAAAGGTAAATAGTGTCCTAGTGTTATTATAGAAAGTTTTGACCTCAAGGACCCCTGAAAGTGTCTCAGGGACCTCTAGAGATCTAAGAACTGTATTTTGAGAGCCACTGACTTAAGTAACAGTATTTCTGACTTCTCCACTGCCCTCTACTTGAGCCAAGTAACTATGTCAAGGAAACCTGAACAAGTCATGTCCATAGAGATGAATCTGCCTCACTTTCCCTTGCTATAGCTTTGATATGGAGAGAGTGACAGGGATGACAGGGAACAAAGACCACCCAAATATTTTCTCTTTTACCCTTCCACAGTTCCCTAAAGCAGGGCTTCCCAACCTTTTTCATATCATGACAGGGAGAGAAAATGATAATATTTTTATTAAACAGTGAAGGAATGAGGCTGCCTAAGGTCACTAGCCTGGAGGTATTTCCTTCACCACAAGGAGTACTAAAAAGATGTGTTCTCAAGGGTTGAGATTTAACAAAATCCTTTTTACTGATTCTCTAAGGATGTTCTTTTTTTTTCCCCTAAGAAAAAAAACTTATAACTGTGGCAATTCAGATACTGAATACTTGCAATAATTGAAATATTTATGAATTAAAAGATAATTTTGAAAAACCTGATGAAATCCTTAAATATTTTTGTAAAAATATTTATAAAATATTACAAAAGATACTTTTGTAAAAATATTTTTCTGTGTAGTTGAACAACCAAATTGTGAAATGCAAGAGGTACTATTTTATGAACCTACAATTTAGTCAAGAAAGTTATGCTGAAAATTAATAGCAATTTGTTCATTATCCTAGGAATTTAGTTCATAGTTACAATCACCCATATTTTTGTTAAATAAGCTAAAATGACATTTTTATGTGTTATTTGCATTTTTCGAGATAAAGCAAGATTGGAGGTTGAATTGAAGGATCAATTTTTACTAATTGTAGATGGTGATTTGTATCTTCCAAGGAAATAACTGTATATTGGGTTATAAGTTGTTATGGGTTTGTTTTTGTATTTTGCTGGTTTAAAAAGAAAAAGAAAAAAAGACCTTTACAGAAATGCCCATAAAAGAAGGCTGGATTAGAAATTTGGAATTATAGCCACTTGGAATGTGGCCATTTCCATGATGTCAAGGTGGGGGTGAGGGGAGAAGCATCAGAAGGAATGAAGAAAAACTGGGTTGAGCGAACACCTTCCTACTTTCTTCACATGACAAATGTTCTATCACAGGGCACATTGTGAAGCCAAGCAGTCTTGCTCACCTTCTGTTCCCAAGCTAGGGCAAGAACAGCTCCTTAGGTGATGCAGTATATGGCTGTAGATTTTAAACTCTGCAAGCTTTTGACGACTTAGACTCAGCTGCCCGAAGCTTCTCCGAGGGAGAAAGCTGGCTTTCATTTTCTATGAAAATGTGTCTGGTCTCTGTAATGGGGAGAAAGCCCCTAGGGATTCCCTGAGTGTCTCAAGGGACGAATGAATGTGCTGAAAACTGTACACCTTCAATATATTTCTCTGTCTTAGGAGTAGAATTATTTTGAGGATCAGATTTAGGAGTAGACACAGCTCCTCATGTTCCCTTTAAGATCACTTCTGTAAGAAAGTATGACAAACTAATATTTAATATTTGCTTTTGTCTTTGAGAGGAATGTGTCGTTTTCCTGCTCAATGATTAAGAAGTATGAATTAAAATTTTAAAAATTAGGGGCGCCTGGGTGGCTCAGTCGTTAAGCGTCTGCCTTCGGCTCAGGTCATGATCCCAGGGTTCTGGGATCGAGCCCCGCATCGGGTTCCCTGCTCTGTGGGAGGCCTGCTTCTCCCTCTCCCACTCTACTTGCTTGTGTTCCTGCTCTCACTATCTCTCTCTCTGTCAAATAAATAAATAAAATCTTTAAAAAAAAAAAAAGGGAGACCTCTGTGTACCGATGCAGATTGCCTACATACACTTTAAAAATAAAAAAATAAAAAATAAAAAAATAAAAAAAATAAAAATAAAAAAAAATTTTAAAAATTAAAGTGGTCTTTAGCTTTTTAAAATTAGAACTTGTGTTTAATTTTAAAGTGATCTGACTTGGATTTAATAATAAATATATCACAACCCTAAACTACAGAATCTGATTCCCAGAGTACCGAGGAGTTCAAGCCTTGACTCTGCCACCTACTAGCTATGTGATCTTGGGAAAGTAACTCAACATCCCAGTGCCTCAATTTCTCCCCCTACAAAATGCAGACAATAAAAGGTATAGTTCTCAAAACAGAAGATCTAATCAATGAAAACACTGGAAAGTGTTGAGGAAACACAGATCAACCAATTAATAAGACTGTAAAAGACTCTATAGGTAATTTAAGGGCATTTTTTGATGTTTTTTTGAAGTTTTAACACTGGTTTTTCTAATGCTTACCTACCAACTGGCTCTTTCGTTTTTTAACAAAAAGTTTTATGTATCAAGTAATTCTTTGATTTTTAATTTTCAGGTTTTTCTATTTCCCACCTCAAAACACATGATTTGATATGCTCTGTAGTACTTTTCCCTGGATTAGGTCATTTGACTCAGAATTAGTGATTACTCAGTTCAGTGTTAATTAGATATTTAGTAAGATATATCCTATATCCCGTTAGATATATTATGACTTTGAAATGTATTTTATAGAAAAAAAGTTTGAGAATTGTTAGGATACACGATTTTTGTCTCTTAAAATAACTCGGTGAAGATATTAAGTCAGGCAAAGATTTTGAGAAAAACTAGAAATGAGTTGTAGTATCAAAAAATTGTAGGATTGGGGTGCCTGGGTAGCTCAATCAGTTAAGCATCTGCCTTCAGCTCAGGTCATGATCCCAGAGTCCCAGGATCGAGTCCCACATGGGGCTCCCTCCTCAGGAGGGCGTCCGCTTCTTCCTCTGCCCCTCACCCCGCTCGTGCTCTCTCTCTGTCTCTCTCTCAAATAAATAAATAAAATTTTTGAAAAAAAAAAGATTTCTTAAAAAAGTTGTAAGATTTCTGTGAATTTTAGGATCAAATATTACTTAGCTCTTCTATCTTTTATTGTTAATCAAGAAATATATGTTGTGTAAGACTCCCCCTTTCCCAAGATTGTTACATTGATTCAGTGGCCAGCAACTATTTCTTTTTTTTTTTTTTTTAAGATTTTATTTATTTATTTGACAGAGAGAGACACAGCGAGAGAAGGAACACAAGCAGGGGGAGTGGGAGTGGGAGAAGCAGGCTTCCCGCAGAGCAGGGACCCTGATGTGGGGCTTGATCCTAGGACCCTGAAATCATGACCTGAGCCGAAGGCAGACTCTTAACGACAGCCACCCAAACGCCCCATCAGCAACTATTTCTTAAGTGCTTCCATATTGGTATGCCACTATGTTATGAGGAATATAAAAGAAGTATAAGAAGTTTCTTTCAAGGAGTTTATAATTTAGTAAAGGAAATAACATGAACAAATATCAGACAATGTTGTAGAGTGGAAAGAGGTCCAAATGAATCAAGAGATAGGAATTCCAGTCCTTATCCAGATACTTTATAGCTGAGTGGCCTTGGGCAGATTACTTAACCTCTCTGGGTCCAAGTACCTCATCTGCAAAATGTGGGATGTGATCAACTAACTTCTTCCCTTTGTTTGAGCTATAACAGTCTATTTTGAGGATTTGTGCTCATTAGTACACATAATGAGTACATCAGGAGTTAAAAGTAAGGGTAGTAAGGATTGGGAAGACTCTGAGGAGACATGAGATTTAAGGAGGAACTTCATCTTGACCTTGATAGGTGAAAAGAACTTAGATGAGTAGAGTGAAAGTATTTCAGCCATGAGCTGAAGCCAAGCACTGAATGTTTCAGGAGGAATAGAAGATACTTGGCCTAATGAGAGCAGGGTACATGTTAGAAAAGGGAAATAAGAATGAAAATCTCAGACAGATCCTCCATAAAAATCAGGCAGAGAAATTTAGACCTCTTACCATGATCCACAGAAAGTCATTTTAGATTGAGCAGGACTATGGTACATAAAGTAATAGGATGACTAATGGGGCCATATACTCTAGGAAAGTTTGTAACTTTTACTACCATGTTCCAGTGGGTCAGCAAATAGTATCTCCTCTTGGGAATGCCCTCCTTTCAAGAAGGAAAACTTTGTTAAATAAACCAACATGCTAGATAATTTTACCTTTTATGCAAGGTAACAGAGAGAGGCCTACCCTTTTTATATTTTATGGTACTTCTTTCTAGTCATTCAACAGATATTTACTGAGTACTTAATGGAAGGCTGACATCATTCTAGGTGCTGCACGGGGTACCAAGATGAATAAGAATTAGTCTCTACACTCATGCAGTCTTAATTTAGAAAATACCATCAGTACATAGACCACTAGAATGTGAGGTAGATTATAAGTAGTACTGCAGGATCAGTAAGAGCAGAATGCTTTGGGTAATTAAAAAGGAACTAGGCCTTAAGGGCTAGAGGACTGAAGATTCTGCTGGTGTGGGAGAAATGGGGGAGAGTGTTAGGGTGGCTCTTTGGTTGTTTCTAAGAATAACGGATCATGAAGGCAACTTTTGATCTTTTCCTCCTCTGAGGTTTTGTGTTTTTCTGAAAAATACAGACGTAGGAAATTACAGAGTATATTCAGAGAGTTGAAGACTCAGGAGGGTTCTACTTCCATTAATGATAGAGTAACACCTATTTGACCAACCCACTTTTATTTATTATTATTTTTTAAGTAGGCTCCATGCCCAGCATGGAACCCAATGTGGGGCTTGAACTCATGACCCTGAGATCAAGACCTGAGCTGAGATCAAGAGTTGGATGCTTCACCAGCTGAGCCACTGAGGTGTCCCCAACCCACCTTTAGATCGTAACTGTAACTCTGGGCAAAATCTAAGAAATAACTCTGGAAGGCACTGTTGAGCAACCAAAACAGGGAGAAAGTGAAGCACAGACCACACTGGAAGAGAGGATTGATGCTGGTGAATTTCTTATTTTTATAATTTTTTGCCAGAGGACAGATCACAGTTGTTCTCATATGGACCATCTAAAACTTAGTAGAAACCTGCAATATTCCTGGCCTGAGGAATGAGAAGAGACTGACTATAGCAGCTGGAAAATAAGAAAATTGTGGAAAGGAGAGAACCACAGAGGAAGAGCCCAAAACTCTTCACAGAGACTGCCCAGATCTTGGGCCAACCTGTGAACTACACATGTACAACTAAGACTAAAAATACTGAACAGAGATTTCAGTTGCTGCCCATCACAGAGGAGACAGAGTTTGGAGTTTGAGACTAGCCAAGTTAATTACCTGCTAAAATAGCAACAACAGAAAATCAGTATATTTTGGTGGAATATAAAAGAATTCCAAGTCTCCAATAATATATCCTTCACAATATCTAGAATATAATCCAAAATTACTAGATGTATGCAGATACAGGAAAATCTGATCCACTTTTAAGAGAGAAATGATCACAGAAACTGACCCTGAGATGATACAGATGTTGACATCAGAGGCAAGGATTTTAAAGTAGCTTTTATATCTATACTCAAGGATAAAGGAAAATATACTGATAATGAATAAACAAATAGGAAATCTTAGCAGAGAAATTAAAACTATAAAAGGAACCAAATGGAAATTCTCAAACTAAAAGTTGATAATTCTAGACCTAAAAATTTTGAAGTTTACTATATGTACTTAATACCAAATTGCAGAAAACAGGAGAGTCAGTGAACTTGAATATAGATCAATAGAAATTATGCAGTAATCTGAAAAACAGAGGGGGGGAAAAAAGCAAAGCCTCATTGCTTAAGAAACCATATCAAAAATCAAACTATATCATTAGAGTCCTAGAAGGAAAAGAGAGAATGGGGTAGAAAAAAATTTGGGGAGAAATAATGGCTGAAGCTTTTCCAAGTTTAAGAAAAGATAGAAATTTACAGACCCCAGAAGCTCAATGAACCCCTAGCAGATACAAAGAAAATCACTCTGAGGCACATCATAGTCAAACTGTTGAAAACCAAAGATGCAGCCAGGAGAACAATAGTATGATTAAAGACCTCTCATCAGAGACAGTGAACACCTGAAGACAATGCAATATCATCTTTAAACTGCTGAAAGGAAAAAAATACCCAACAATCCAGAATTCTTTTTCCAAAGAATTTAAGGGTCATGGGTGGAATTTAGTTTGTATGTAGGACAGTGGTATGCACTCAGGCAGGATAGATGGGTTGAAGTCAATATAAAGGGGCTTGCATATCAGGTGGTAGAGTTTAAATTAGAACCTTCCATCAGCATAAAACAAACTAGTCATTATTTTTTAACAGATCTATATTGGATAATCCGGCAAAGTTGTATAAGACTTTGGCACTGCTACCATATATGGAGGCTTTGTGTGCACTAGATAAAGCTTCCCAAGATGGGCATGGAGCTAAGTGAGCACATCATGCCTTTATGTGGTCCTTCCTCTAGATGGATGCTGTCCCTCACCAGGGTCCATGGCTTGGCAAACAGAGCATGGACTGAATCTCTGTCCCAATTGCCCCCTAAAACAGGTATACATGATAGATTGGAAAGAACAAGGTGAATATGAGGGAAATCTGTAAGACTGGATGTAGAGAGGTACCAGGGCCAAGGACGAGCCACCTAGGGCTCTGACGTTCTTAGTTTGGATGACCAGAGGGATGGCAGGACCCTTAACAGATAACTGAGGTAGAAGGGAAACAACTGGGAATCTAAGACTGAAGATCCAGATCTGGAAGTCATTTATAGAGATGTGTTCTTTTGAAGTTGAAAGGAGTCAATGAAATCACCTGAACTAACATTGAAAATGGAAGAGATGAAGGGTGTGGGTGGGATTGGAAAAATCTCGTCATGGGATTTAGTGGAAGGAAACAGTTAGGGTCCTAGTACATCTGAATCAAAGTTACATTAGAAACAACTAAAATTTCCCACTGTTTTCTTGAATTTTTAAAAAATTTTTTATTTATTTATTTGAGAGAGAGAGCGCACGAGCAGGGAGGAGAGGGAGAAACAGGCTCCAACACCAAGCAGGGAGCCTGACGCGGGGCCAGATCCCAGGACCCTGAGATCATGACCTAAGCAGAAGGCAGATGCTTAACCAACTGAGCCACCCAGGTGCCTCCTTGGATTTTTTTAAAATGGAAGTAATTTACTAGATTGGTAACATCTTGGGATTTGGAGGTTACTTTGTAGAAGGTCTTAGTAGACGTATATAATAAGCCTCTGCTCTTAATAACCTAATCTTACTGTTTTCCAGCCTTAATATACATGGAAAAACTCTGTAAAATGTAAATTCTTATTCACATTTACATGGAGATAAAAAAATTATTCTGCATACCTTTTCCCCCAGTGTTATTGAGAAATTATTGACATACATCACCGTTACAAGGTTTAAGGTATACAGCATGATGGTTTGATTTACATATATTGTGAAATGATTACCACAATAGGTTTAGTTAACATCCATTGTCTCACATAGATAAAAAGAAGAGTAATTGTCTCATAACTGAAAGTTTGTACCTTTTGACCACCTTCCTCCATTTCCCCTCCTCCCAGCCTCTGTAACCACAGAGCTGTTCTTTTATTTTATGAGTTTGGTGGTGTTCCACATATAAGTGAGTTTAAGTTAAGTAACACACTTAAAAGAGGTTTTGCAGGGCGCCTGGGTGGCTCAGTCGGTTAAGCGTCTGCCTTCTGCTCAGGTCATGATCCTGGAGTCCTGGGATTGAGTCCCACATTGGACTCCCGGCTCAGCGGGGAGCCTGCTTCTCCCTCTGACCCTCTCCCCTCTTATGCTGTTTCTCTCTCTCTCTCTCTCTTAAATAAATAAATAAATAAATAAATAAATAAATAAATAAATAAATAAA
>NC_058410.1:52416380-52424200 GCF_002201575.2 Neomonachus schauinslandi | reverse complement strand
AAATAAATAAATAAATAAATAAATAAATAAATAAATAAATAAATAAAATCTTTTTTTAAAAAAAAAGGTCTTGCTGTTTGGTATCTGAAGTTCTTACATTTTATTTCCCTGGATGCCCTTTTGCTTCCTATTTAAAAGCAAACTAAAAACAAAATAAGCTTTAAAAACAAATAGAAAAAGAGGGGCACCTGGATGGCTCAGTCAGTTAAGCGTCTGACTTGATTTCAGCTCAGGTCATGATCTCAGGGTCGTGAGATCCAGCCTGCTGTCAAGCTCCATGCTGGGCGTGGAGCCTGCTTAAAATTCTCTCTCTCGCTCTCCCCCTCTCCCCCCAAAAAAACAAATAGAAAAAGAGTAATTCAGGCATGTATTTATTTATACCTTACTTGGTTCCAAAAAGTATTACAGATACACATGTACACTCACAAATAGAATTACGTAGGTTTTTTTTAAAACAGGGCAAAGAAAACAGAATAAGTTGAAAGGAAAGGTTAGTATATGTAAATCTATGTCATAAACTTCTGTGAGGTTCTTAAATTGAACAATTATATCAGCTCTCAGCCTTCTCTCAAATAGGGGGAAAGATGTTCAGTAAGTTAGAAGACAGAAAATTAGTTAGAAGTGAAGGTCTTTCTGGCACTTGGACCTTTCATATAGGGACTTCTGAAAGATGCCAGCACATGGCTTTCTCAGCACTATCCCTGCTGCCAATACAAGTTTGTATTGCACAGATTCTTATAGTCAAGTGGGAGGCATAATGAAAAAGCTTTTCATTGAAAAGCATTGAAAAAACTTTTCAATGAAACTAGTGCTATAGAGGTTAAAAAAGCACTTTATGAGTAAGCTATTCTATGTATTATCAGGCTTGACCCAGAGAAATTGTTTAGAGATTGGATAAATGCTTAGAGATTGGATAGACTCATGTTCAAGCCTCTCATGAATGTTGTATATTTTAATAAAACTTGAGCAGCAGATAATTCAAGGTTATCTTTTTGGTAAGAAGGTGGAATGAAAAATTCTATTGGTCTACTCAGTTTGACGGGTTCAGCCCTTTGTGTATCCAGCAGCACAGAGAAGCATTCAACCTTGCTCTGATTAACTTTTAATATCTTTAGAATATGAATTAGCATTTTTCGCCAAGTATTTCCATGATTTGGGAAGCAGAAGAGTGGGAGGAAGAGTAATTCTTTGATAGCCATTTCTTTTCCAACTCTGATTAGGCTTTTTAAATATCCAAGTCTAAGAGGATTGGGGAGACCCAATGAACTCTCACAAGGAAAGCAAAACAAAAATAACAAAATCTCTGCATTTATAAGACTTTAACATTCTCAGAAGTCATCATCCTCAAATTTAAAATAAGTTACTTGCAGGGTGCCTGGGTGGCTCAGTTGTTAAGCGTGTGCCTTCGGCTCAGGTCATGATCCCAGGGTCCTGGGATCGAGTCCCACGTTGGGCTTCCTGCTCAGCGGGAAGCCTGCTTCTCTCTCTCCCACTCTCCCTACTTGTGTTCCCTCTCTCGCTATCTCTCTCTCTGTCAAATAAATGAATAAAGTCTTTAAAAAAAAAAGTGTCTAAAATAAGTTAACTTGCTATTCTAAAGCCTCTTCTTGTATTATAGTGTGTTGTTACTTTTTATGCCTCTTCATTTTGATTTCCAAAGGAAGAAGTTTGCATCGATGGACCTTTCTTTTCAAGTGCACATGTAGGACCAGTAGCAAAGGTGTAGAACCTCCTTTGGGAGTAATCTTTCAAATTTCTTCTGGATCTCAAAGCCAGGCTAATTTATAACAGTTTCCTCCAACAGAGATGTAGCAAATCATCCCCTCTACCGAGGAGATGCTCAGGATAGCTTGATTATGTTAATAATCAAGTGCTAGTCTTCAGCTACTGATTTCAGTGAATTTGGTAGAATCATGTTGTTACTAATTACTGCATCATTACTGTATATATTCTTATTAAAATCATTATATTAAAAAATAGACAACAGGATGGAAACATATTTCAGCCTTGGCCACATACATTTATTACCTTCTATAGTCTGTACAATCAGATATTATAATGTCTGAGGCATTAATAATAATGTTTAAATTTCCATTTGTTTTAAACTAGCTAATAAAATCTTTTTTGCCAGTGGGAAATTAGAAGGGGGTTGTTACAGCATTGTTTTAATAAATGAGTTTGTAAAATAATTCTAGTAATAGTTGGGCTATTTTTCTTCCCCCACCAATATTTTTTTCAGTGTCTGCTAGATTGCTAATGTCTAGATTAGTCATTTCAAAGAACTAGCTGTTTGTGCAGCTGAAAGAAGTTTTCTCTCATTCTTTATGACTTTAATGGGTTAATTATATATGGCTAATTATCAGTAGAGGATCACATTAAATACCTTCTGACCAAAAACTCCTTTAAAAAAACTAACCAATGAAATAGTTACAACACACTCACATACATTTGTATATGGAATGTTTTTGAAAAGTGTTACGTTATCTGTGTTCTGGATATGAAGAATGTGGGTTCTCTTACTATGCTAAATGCTTGATATAACACATTGTTCAGCTAACTTGTTTAGTTCCCATTTTTCTAGAACTTGATTTGCTTAGGGTTGGCTTGAAGCTAAATAAATTTTAGGAGCCATGAGAAATAAAACCTCATAATCCGAAGTGTGCCCATGGCTTCTTATAAAATCTAAAGCTTAAGGTCACCTAGCTGGCTCAGTTGGTAGAGCATGTGACTCTTGATCTTGGGGTTGTGAGTTCGAGCCCCATGTGAGATCTTGGAGTTGTGAGATTACTAAAAAAAATAATAATAAACTTTTTAAAAAAATCTAAAGTGTAAACCTCTTGTTACCTTAACTCAGAGATTTTAGGTACCTTGAGAACTAGTAGGAGAGTCTAGCCAGGTTGAATAATCTCATGGGAAAGCCAGGTTCTAGGATGAGGTTAGCCAAGGTCTGTGAGGGAGGCTGTAAAGGTTCATTTTCCTCGGCCTTAAAAACCAAAGAAGCAGACCTGTTCTTCTTAGACTCTAGGGTGCTTTCTCACTGAAAACGAGCAGAATAAAATACTTGGGCAGGACTTTTTAATTCCAGAAGTATCGAGGGTCTTTCTGAGTGGAGGGATCTAAGCTACACTAGTTCATTCATTGTTGTTAATTCCTTTGGCATGGTTGAACCCAGTTTATCCCACTTCCAAAAGGAGCAACTCTTCAGTCCACTGAAGTTTTAGATGTCTATTAAACAATTGAACACTCCATCCTAGTCAGATACCAGCTCATCATTTAACAAATTATAATGTGGTTTACTCTAGCCCAGGTTGTTAGTATAATCCATTTTAATAATTCCTACCATCTCATGGAGATTCTTTTGTAGTTTTTATGTTGTTTCCTTGGAACTTTATTGGTGCTTACATTCAGTGGTGCTTGTTAGTAATAATGATGATGCTAATGATTTCCTACTTCTTCATATTCTTCTAATGTTGTGTTTTTAACTTATCTCCACATTTTTCATTTTGGTTTTCTGTGCTATAGGCAATAAATCAAATGTCTTTGTGCCAATTGTTGGGGTTTCTATTTCCCAAATGAACTGGAAGTATTCCCAGGAATAAACCCAGCACAGTGCTTTTCATATAGCAGGCACTTAATAGATCTGATTTGATGTGGTTTGTGTTTTAAGAAAGCTGTCAGTTCTGGAATCTCCAGAATTAGATATCTTCAGAATTTGGAGATTTATTACATACACAAAGCTAGTCAAGTCAGGGTGAGGAAAGAGTGCAATCGCCTCTGGTTTGCCACATTGATTTTGTTTGTTTGTTTGGTCATTGTTTCTATAAACTCTGTTAAAAATAAGACACACCCCAAAAGAGTACTGTATTTGGCCATAGAGGGGACAGAGAGTTTAGTAAAGATCTGGTAGTTTTGGGTAGAACTAGCCTCCTGCCATTGAGACTCCATAAGTCAAGCAGTAAAACTTTTCTTCAGCACACCAGAGAACACCTTCCGAAGTAGAATGTGTAAGAGATGGTAGTATTTTCTGGAATGGTGAGATATTTCCCAGTTGGATGTTACAGACTTCATATTAATGAGATTTCTCAGAGTAAGGGGCCTTATTACCAATCTTGGGAAATTATGTACTCTACAAATACACACCATTCAGTGCTTTGTTTTTCCAATTATTATCTTTACTGATTTGGTGCACATAGTTGTTTTAACAAATTCATATGATATTCTTAGTTTGTTTTGAAAAGAACGCATTCATCCTAACACCGTTAAAGTGCTTTTTCTATTAAAGAGTACTTTTCTTTGAGATACGAGGTATTGTCATTTCTGTGTACACAAAGCAAGATGCCACACATACTTATTTAATGAGGAGTTATCAGGGTAACACTGCGAGGAATTTATAAAGAGGAGTCTATAGAGATAAAGAGTAACCCTTAGGACAATATGATCTAGACAGCGCTTGAAATAATAATCATCCTACTTGAGCTGAAATAATGGTGGCAGAACAAGCATTAGCCAGGCAGAGAAAAAAGAAACTCAAGCTGACAGCTCATTCGTGTGTGCTGGAGTGGATCAACCACTCCTTGCAGGGCAGAAGGCAGCCCGGTGGTAAGGCTCGTGCATTTCACTGGTGTGGCTTTGAGAAAATCCCCACTCCCGGCACCAGGGTCAAACCACAGCGGACAGCTGTGCTGGTTCTCATGCGGGAGAAAGAAGACCACAGGCAAGCTCTTTATTCCTCAAAGTTTAGTAGAGAAACTGTGCCACATATAATCCAGCTGTATACTCACGGTAATTAAGGAAAACAAATGCTCTTTGCAAACTCATTATAGATTTAAAGTTCTTTAAGTTTTCATCAGGTTTCCACAGAAACAAAGAGTTTGAAACAATAGTCGAGAATGCACAAACCATCGAATAAGTAGATTTTAATTGTTTCTGTTTAGAAAATTATTCAGATAACCAGCCACATCAAAGACTATTAAACTTTTTAATTGCTCAGGTAGAAAGATGGAGAATGTCATCATTGTCTATCATAAGAAGAATCTGCATTAGATAATGCTACTTGAATTTTGAGCTAGAATAACGTACTCAAGACTGCTACCAACTGAAGTGGCATTTAGTACTCGAAAATAATCACATGCGTTAATTATTCATAGAACACAATGCATGAATTTACAATACTAATTATGGTTTCAGAAGGTGTCTTATGCTATGGTTTACTTACGGAAAAGGATCAACTAATGCAAAAAAAGTATAAATATTTGCAACTGCTGTAGATATCCTGTGTGTGCAATTTAGTGGTGTGTTAGGTCGAAAGAGTGGAGAAATGTGTCTTTATGTTTTGCCAAGTTCTTGTAAGATTTGGTACAAAACTTGTATTTTTTAAGCAGTCAGGAGTTATCTTTGATTCTGAAGACTTGGTGAGAATGTGTTTGCTTGTTTACTCATCTTGTATTGTGCAAGATCCTGTTCCCTGGTCTGCTTGGCGCTACGGACACTTGGGTGGACAAGAGAGTACTGACCCTTTGGGGACTCCCCGTCTCATACAGTGGAGTAAATGAGGGTGGCAAGGGTAATTTTGAATAGATTTGTAGCGCCTCGAGCTCTTTAGTATATGCACGTACGGTGACTGTTTTACACACTCTTCCTTATTAGGGGAGATGCAGGGGATCAAATAGCTGAAAAACAAAAACAAAGAGTATACTTTGGACTCAGTAAAGATCTTCAGCATTGTTTTGCCACATCATTCTGTGATGTCTTTTGTCATATTTTGTTTCTCTTTTGAAAAATACAGAAAAATCTAAAAAATAAAGATGATTAAATATTATATAATATAGTCCTCTAAGTCTATCACTCAGAGATACCACTTAGAGATAGAGATATCACTTAGAGATAACAGTTGTTAGCATTTTTACATATTTACTTGGCCTTTTTCCTACATATATATTTTAAGCAAAATAGATACCGTAGTACAATTATAATTTTGAATTATGCTTTTTTTCACTGAGCTTTTTATCATAAGCATGTTTCCATGTCATAAAATGTTTCATGAACATCGCTATATGTTGGTAATATATTCCATTATATCAGTGTGCCATAATTTATTGAGCCATTCCTCTGTTGTTATATTTTAAAGTTGTTTTTGGTTCACATAGTTATAAATAATCCTGTATATAGCCTTTGGTTGAATTTCTGATCGTTTCCTATAAATTGATTTCTAGAAACAGAACAACTGGGTCAAGTTTATGACTTCTCCTAGGGCTCTTAATACAATCCAACAATTTTTTTTTGGAGCCACTGAACTAATTTACTCTTTTAGCAACAATGGATGTCTCATTACCTGTTTGCCAGCATTGAGTAGTATAATTTATTTTTCTTCGCAAAATTGCTATATGAAAAATGATATTCTTATTTTGTCTTTCTCTGGTTACTAGTGAGCTTGACTATATTTTTCATTTGTTTATTAGCCTCTTAGACTTTTTATACTTTTTGTTCCATGAATTATCTATTCATATTCTTTATCCATTTTTCTGTTGGAATGCTCTTACAATTTTAGTTTCATTGCAGTCAGTCCTTGTCTCTCCCAGTTTCCTTTTTCATTTCAACTTGTTTTCTCTCTCTGATTTTCTGTTTTTATTTGACTGGGTCCATGTCTTCTTTCTTCTAGAGGGATGCCACATAATTTTCTTCTAGTTTTTGTATACAGTAAATTACAAGTTTTATTTTTAGAAATAAGTTTTATACTACACCATAAAAATTCCAAAACTGATTAAGAAAAATAAATGAACATTGGGGTGCCTGGGTGGCTTAGTTGGTTAAGCGTATGCCTTCAACTCAGGTCATGATCTTAGGGTCCTGGGATTGAGCCCTGCATCGGGCTCTCTGCTCAGTGGGGAGTCTGCTTCTCCCTCTCCCTCTGCCACTCCCCCTGCTCATGCTCTCTCTCTCTCAAATAAAATCTTAAAAAAGAAATGAACATTAAAAAATGACAATATGCATTTTTATGTATCTTTATCAATTATGTAAAACCAGTCTTGCTACAAAAGCTAGACAAATTTTTCTACATGTGCTGAATTTGCTAAGGACTTTTAGAATATGGGCTTTTCCTAGTAAATCTCACTGTAGAAAGTATAGTGTTTCAGTTAGCTATTGCTACATAACAAACCACCCCCAAAATTCAGTGACTTAAAAAAATAAGCATTTTATTATTGCTCTCTAATCTACAGGTCAACTGGGAAGTTTTTTTGGTATATTTTGGATTCACTTAAACATATGCAGTCAGCTTTGCTTGTCTTGGTTGGGTTCTCTCATCCACTGTGGGTGGGTGGGGAGGGCTGGATGTAGGCTGGCCTAAGATGCTTTCTCAGCTTAGACAACTGGCTCTCCTTATGTTCTCTCCTTCATCAGCTGGCCAGCCTAGCTGTTACAACACAGTGAGCAGAAGCACGCAAAGCTTCTTGAGACCTAAGCTCAGAACTGGAAAATTGTGACTTTTGCCTTATTCTGTTGACCGTGGTAAATTACCCATTCAGTTTTCCCTCCCTTCCCCTATGATCCTCTGTGCTGTTTCTTATATTCCACATATAAGGAGTGAAACCATATAATTGTCCTTCTCTGACTGACTTATTTCGCTCAGCATAATACCCTCCAGTCCCATCCATGTCGATGTAAATGGTAAGATTTCATTCTTTCTGATGACTGAGTAAATAGTCCATTGTGTATATATACCACATCTTCTTATAAATTTATTTCAAATTTATTTACAAATTCTTGTAAATTTATAAAAATAAATTTACAAAAATACTTCAAATATATCAAATACTGAATTT
>NC_058410.1:52232650-52416370 GCF_002201575.2 Neomonachus schauinslandi | reverse complement strand
GAGAGGTAGCACAAGAGGAAAGAGGGTCAGAGGGAGAAGCAAACTCCCTGCTGAGCAGGGAGCCCGATGCGGGACTCGATCCCGGGACTCCAGGATCATGACCTGAGCCGAGGGCAGTTGCTTAACCAACTGAGCCACCCAGGCGCCCTAAAAATCAGCTTTGATTTGAAATGGCTAGGTGCAGTTTCTGATTAAAAATCTTCAATGATAAAATTTTTTTTAAAAATATGAGCAGTAAGCTCTTTTTTTTTTAAGGATTTTATTTGTTTATTTATTTGAGAGAGAGAGCATGAGAGGGGGAGGGTCAGAGGGAGAAGCAGACTCCCCGCTGAGCAGGGAGCCTGATGTGAGACTCGATCCGGGACTCCAGGATCATGACCTGAGCCGAAGGCAGTCGCTCAACCAACTGAGCCATCCAGGCGCCCAATGATAATAAAATTTTTTAATTTAAATTCAATTAGCCAACATATAGTACATCATTAATTTCAGATGTAGAGTTCAGTAATTCATCAGTTGCATATAACACCCAGTGCTTACCACATCACGTGTCCTCCTTAATGCCCATCACCCAGTTACCCCTCCCCCTCTCCACCTCCCCTCCAGCAACCCTCAGTTTGTTTCCTATAGTTAAGAGTCTCTCATGGTTTTTCTCCCTCTCTGATTTCTTCCCATTCAGTTTTCCCTCCCTTCCCCTATGATCCTCTGTGCTGTTTCTTATATTCCACATATAAGGAGTGAAACCATATAATTGTCCTTCTCTGACTGACTTATTTCGCTCAGCATAATACCCTCCAGTCCCATCCATGTCGATGTAAATGGTAAGATTTCATTCTTTCTGATGACTGAGTAAATAGTCCATTGTGTATATATACCACATCTTCTTTATCCATTCATCTGTTGAAGAACATCTCGGCTCTTTCCATAGTTTGGCTATTGTGGACATTGTTGCTCTAAACATTGGGGTGCTGTTGCCCCTTCAGATCACTACATTTTATCTTTGGGATAAATACCTAGTAGTGTAATTGCTGGGTCATAGGGTAGCTCTATTTTTAACTTCTTGAGGAAACTCTACACTGTTTTCCAGAGTGCATTCCCACCAACAGTGTAAGAGGGTTCCCCTTTCCCCGCATCCTTGCCAACATCTGTCGTTTCCTGACTTGTTAATTTTAGCCATTCTGACTGGTGTGAGTTAGTATCTCATTGTGGTTTTGATTTGGATTTCCCTGATGCCGAGTGATGTGGAGCATTATTTCATGTGTCTGTAGGCCATTTGTATGTCTTCTTTGGAGAAATGTCTGTTCATATCTTCTGCCCATTTCTTGATTGGGTTTTTTGTTTTTGGGGTGTTGAGTTTAATAAGTTCATTATAGATCTTTATAGATCCTTATCTGATATATCATTTACAAATATCTTCTCCCATTCTGTAGATTGTCTTTTAGTTTTGTTGACTGTTTCCTTTGCTGTGCAAAACTTTTTATCTTTTTTTTTTTAAAAGATTTTATTTTATTTATTTGAGAGAGAGAGTGAGAGAGAGAGCACAAGAGGGGATAGGGTCAGAGGGAGAAGCAGACTCCCCGCTGAGCAGGGAGCCCGACGCGGGACTCGATCCCGGGACTCCCGGCAGTCACTTAACCAACTGAGCTACGCAGGCACCCCAAAAGCTTTTTTTTGTTTTGTTTTGTGTTTTTTGTTTGTTTGTTTTTTGACAGAGAGAGACACAGCGAGAGAGGGAACACAAGCAGGGGGAGTGGGAGAGGGAGAAGCAGGCTCCCCGTGGAGCAGGGAGCCCGATGCGGGACTCGATCCCAGGACCCTGGGATCATGACCTGAGCCGAAGGCAGTCGCTTAACCAACTGAGCCACCCAGGCGCCCACCCCAAAAGCTTTTTATCTTGATGAAGTCTCAATAGTTTATTTTTGCTTTTGTTTCCCTTGCCTTTGGAGATGTGTCTAGCAAGAAGTTGCTGTGGCCAAAGGAACATGATAATAACAATTTTTAATGATAATCTGAAGAAAATTTGAAGAGAAATTTTTGATAGTTACCGTCTTGTGTGAACAAGAATCCTATACACATAGGAATGTCAGAAGGTCTTCCATGTCCAATAATGGTGAACTCCATCATTAGGACAATGAAGGAAGATGGATGAAATCAGAATTAGTGTAGGCTAATATGTATTTCTTGCTCATATCACCGTCCAGTATAGGTTGGCCAGGTCACTGCTCATGCCGTCCTTCTTAGAACCAGGCTTTGTACCTGTTGTGCTTCTAGCCCTCTTTCAAGTCTTCAGAGCCCATCTGTTCAGCCTGCAGATGAGTAAAGGAAGTGAGGATTCTGTGGGCCAGATCAGGAAGCCATGCTGTTCACTTTTTCTCACATTCCACTGGCCTGCACCTGATCACATGGCCACAACTAAACACAAGAGTATGAGGAATATAGTCTAGCTGTGTGCCCAGGAACGTGAGGAAGACATGGATAGTGGTGAGTGCTAGCAATCTTTTAAAAAATGAGCCTTTAGCAGCCTCACTGGGTCAGTGGGACAAAAGTCAGAGTTTAGGGCCAGTCAAGGATGGGAACCCAGTAAACTGTCCCCCACTTTGGATGGAGCCCCGAAGGACTGCATGCTAGGAATAAGTGTGAGCCAGAAGTCAACCAGCTCTCTAATGGACTTCAGTCAAATTCAGTGAGCTGAGTAACTTAGAGTGCTTCAAGCCTTGAACTTGGATTTTTTTCTACAAGTATTCTTTTTTTCAAAGATAAAATCCAATACACAAAGATAACCAAACATATGAGGAGACAAGACACTGTGGATGTGAACAAGCAAAAAGAACAAATGATAAAATTAGGAACTCCAGGTATTGGAATTATGAGTCCATATTTTAAACAACTAAGCTTACATATTCAGAGAGGGTTTTGTTTTTTGTTTTTTTTGTTTTTTGTTTTAAAGACAGGCTTGGAAATTTAAGTGTAGGGGTCTAGAGACTATAAAGTGAGATATATCAGCTTTGGAAAAGAATCAATAGAAATTCTAGACCTGTAAAGCACAATAACCAAAATAACTCAATGGATGAGTTTAAGAGCAGATAAACCACAGCTAAGGAGAAATACAGTGGATCTAGAATATAGGTCAGAGGAAAGTGTCCACAATGAATCGTGAAGAAGTGAAAAAAGGAAAATAGGAAATAAAGGATAAAAGCAATGGAGAATATGCAGCTTAACCTAGGTTCCCTCAGAGAGCCGGAAGGGGGAGAGAGACGGAGAACGGAGCAGAGGCAGTGTACGTATACAGACGGCCTGGGGACTGTCCGACATTGTGGAGAAAAGGATACGGACAGCACACTAGTTAGTCATCCAGCTTGCATGGGGAAAATGTGCTCAGGTTAAGACATGATATAAATGGGAGTATATCTACCTGCCTGTGACGTCACTACGCCTTTGATCTGGGCAAGTCTGGTGCTTGGCTGCAAGAGCTAACTGTGAACTACTGGGGGATGCTG
The DNA here is from genome assembly GCF_002201575.2 of Neomonachus schauinslandi. Taxonomy (NCBI): domain Eukaryota; kingdom Metazoa; phylum Chordata; class Mammalia; order Carnivora; family Phocidae; genus Neomonachus; species Neomonachus schauinslandi. Next base: position 52,412,876 of record NC_058410.1, on the reverse strand, counting down.
CCATCCACCTCATCCCCTCTCTCTCTTGCTCTGCTAGTGTGAAGCAGCATAAGCTGAACGTAACTGTATAACTGAAGTCAAATTTTACCCCAAATATGAAATCCTTTATGCTTTTGTCACACTGTAAAGGAGAAAATATATGTTCAGCCTTATGTTTTATTTTCTTTTTAAATGTCCCTAAAAAAATTCTACTTCTATAGCTTAAGAAAACCTTGGGGGAAAAAATGTCCATGACACAACTCATGTTATGATCTCACACGTGTGAGGTAAGTGATAAGATGCCCATTATAAAAATGACCCCCCAAAAAAGCATTATTGTTTTTGCTGTTTAAAAGTAAGTAACACAAGTTCATGGGGCAGGGAGCAGTGGGGAATCAAAAAAGTACAACAAAAAACCAAAATTCATCTTTTATTCCACCACCTAAAGGTAACTGCTGTTAACATTTTAGTCTATATCTTCCTAGACTTTTCCTACGTACATACTAGGTTATACAACAAAGACTTGCCTTGGGAGTGGGGAGTTTGAGCCAACTAAGAAAGAGTGGGATTTTTTTTTTTTTTTTTTTGGTAGGTAGTTCAATTGTTTTTGGAGACAAATGGATATAAAAGAAGGAATAAGCCTGCTCCTCGGGCTATGTTGTGTTTTATGCATCATTCATTCACTAATTCATTCCGTAAAGATGAAGCCCTTCCAATGTGCCGTGTGCTGGGGTAGGGGCTGTTCGTTCTGTGGGCCTGGGGCCCTCCCCCACATGTGGTGCTAATGGTATTACCAAAAAAGTGGGAGGGAGAGGGCCTGAGACAGACGCTATTTTTGTCATCTATAAATGACTTCATGGAGGGCTAAGGCGCCTGGCTGGCAGATATTTTGGTAGACCGGAGACAGCAGGAAGGAGCAGAGGAAAGAGCTTTTACCTCCTGAGTACAAAGGCAGAAGCAGACTGGAGTCAGCCAAATCGTTCACTCATTTAGGCTGCCTGGCCTCATGAGCTCAGGAAAAGGTTATTTGATAGTTAATAAAAAAATAGCTACTGTTCATTAAGTATCTATCTGTTGTATGCCAAATAGGTACTATGCATATATCATTTCATTTGCTTTTCACATAAACCCTGTAAATAGCATTTATTGAGCACTTACTGTGTGACGGCCACTATTATAAGATTTTACATGCAGTCAGTACAGCGAGGCCTCAGGACAAACCTGAGACATGTCCTGCCATGATCCCCCATTTACAGATGAGGAAATGGAGGTTCAGAGGGATTGCTCAAGGTCACATGACTGGAAGTGACAGACCAATGAGTCCAAAGTGTCTTAACATGGTTTTTGCCCACAGTTGTTTGACTTATTTATGTAAGGAAGAATAGCACTTCTGAGTAATAAGGAAACCCCCAATCTCTCACCAGAATCAGTCCTGAAAGTTTGTCACTTCTTGGATACTTCAACATCAAAGCCAGTATAAGAAAACACTCTTTTAGATACCTTCTAAAAACTTCATATTTTAAATTAATATAATCTTATTGGAGCTGATTTCCTTGAAGATGTCCTTCAGTTAATACACTTCATTCTTCCTATGTTTTTTAAAAAGATTTATTTATTCTAGGAGTGTAAGGGGCAGAGGGAGAGGGAGAGAGTCTTAAGCAAACTCCTTGCTGAGTACGGAGCCCCAGGAGGCGCTCGATCTCATGACCTTGAGATCACGACTGAGCTGAAATCAAGAATCGGATGCTTAACTGACTGCACCACCCAGTTGCCCCCATTCTTCTTATGTTTTTAAAGAAAAAAGTAATATTGTTATCTTTTTTTGTGGCCTAAATTGGGATTTCTTTGGCAATGCATAACATTTCTTAGTTTTAATGGCCTTTTTTTTTGTGGTGGTAAAATAATACATGATGTAAAATTTGCCATTTTAACCATTTTTAAGTGTACAGTTCTGTGGCATTAAGTACATTCACATTGTTGTGCAACCATCACCACTGTCCATTTCTAGAAATCTCTTCATCCCAAAGTGAAACTCGGGATCCATTAAGAACAGTAACCCCTCATTGCCTCCCATCACCATTGTTTTTAAAGGAGATAGATAACTATATAAAGCTTAATTTTCTTTACGTGAATGAGCACATAATTGTTTTAGGGATGTGAAGGAAGGGGATATTTGCTAATATAACAGCAAATGCAGAACCTACTGACAAAGGTATATAATTTGTAAAAATAGCTGAGTGGGCAGAATCCTGATTTTCAGTTGCCCCAGGCACTTCAGGGCACTCTTGATGATGATTTTCCTTGGGCCTGTAGTTATACTGATAGAAATCACATCCGTGCATAAAGAACGAGTTTAATTATACATAACTACATACCTAAGATGAGCTTTTACATTTTTTTTTACATATACTTTATGATTTACAAAAGATGAGACACTAAATTCTAACTGATCTCAAAAACATGGTGTGTGTCACCCTCAGAGCCTGAGTGTCTTATTGTAGGAGTTTTGCTTTTTATCCGAAGAGGCCGTATCTTGCCCCCCCCCCCCCCCGCCGTAGGGAGTTGTCTTCTTTACGTGGGATCCCACAGTCTCCGTTGGTCCCTGCTGTGACCCTGAGGACTGGCAGATGCACAAAGACTGATTTAGGGTTTTGGATATAGCTAGTGGTGGAACAAAACTAACTGGTCCTATTGAGAACGACACTTCTTTACGTCTTCAACTTGTCAGTATTGAGCCTAATCCTAATCCTTTGGGCTCAAAATAATCTAAATAAAAAGCAGCCAAAGTGATATGGGTGTAATGTGTGCCCTAGGCACTGTGCTAAAGACTTTACACATATTCTTTCATGTAATCGTCACCTAGGAATCAAACTCCCGTTTTATAGATAGGAAAACTAAAGGAAGAGAAAGATGATGTGACTTGCCAAAGGTACCATTAATAAGTAACAGACTGAGGATTCACTCCTGTCTGTAACAGGCCTAACAGCAGGGTTCCCTCGTAAGAGAGCCAAGGTTAAACAGACAAACCAACAAACCCCACACTCCAGTCCCTTTGTGGCCCAGTGAGTGGGAGAGTCTCAGGTAAGGCCAGGCACCAGGTCTGGAGGTAAAGGCTGACCAGCCAGGGGAGGGAAGGGGGAAAGCAAGAGTCCCCTCTTCCGGCCCCATTTGTTACCTGGTGGGTGAGAGGAGATGGGAGGAAGGGACATCTCTAAGCAGATTTACAAAGAAGCTGGGTTATTCTTTGTGCTCTCTGCCATTTCCTCCCCTTTGCCCAGGGTCTCATAACTGCTGCATCCTTCTTAGAGCTGCTCTCCCTTGAGGGAACCACTCCCCCAGAGCTTCACTCTCTGATTTACTCACCTCCCCACACCTCCATGAGAAGTCTCTTTTCCTGAGTGTGACTGGTTTCAGCTGGTTGTTAGGAGACTGTAGGCTTAAATGGATGGGCTCTGAAGTGGGGATGATGGTCTCCCTTCCTCACAAATCCCTAATTCTCCCAGGAACTTAGCCATATCTACATTTCTGGAAGAAGTTTTGATGCAAATGACTCCCCAAGTGAGGGAGACATTTCTGGACAGGGAGGAGTATTGACAGATTCTGCCAGAAATTGAGGAGGCTCAGCCATCTGTGTCCCAGGGATGGGTCCTGGTGATCCCGGAGCTTTCAGAGGTATCTCAGAGTAGCTCCTGGCCCACTCAGGCCCTGGTCTTGTCCACACTCTAGCAGGGCCAGAAACATCATCCACATGCAACTTAAAATGAAGAGAGGTAATGCTTGCTGGGAATGTTCTTAACCCCAAAGAATGTGTTTGCAGATAGTTTTCATAATTTTCATGAGTTAAATTCATGTTTCAGGGACAAGTGCCTTACATCGTAGGTGGCACCTTTGTGGATAGTTTTGTGAACCTTGAGTGTTGTACCCTCCTCACATCAAGAGGGAGAATGCTGCACCAAATTATGCTCAGGTCTCTGTCTGCTTCTGGTCATTAAACCCTCTGGCATTTCCTACAGAAGTTAGCCATCCATGTTCACTACATTGTACCTGAACAACTGTAGTTCACATTGAATGAAAAAGATTTTCTGATGAGTTCATACTGAAACATAGTCTTTATTTCAAAATGGTGACAGGGGAGTTGGCATGCCATTATAAGATGGCTCCATTTAACAGTAGTGACAGTTTGCAGTTGAACCATAGGAAGGATTGGGGAAATGTTTACAGTTATGTCATATAAATTAAAAAATGTCTGGGTTTAGGACAGGGACCTACAGGGACCTACAAGGTATCAACTGAGGTGGCTCAAGATATTTTGTCACTCCCCACCACACTCGTCTTCTGTCTGTCTCTCTTTTTAACATTATTATTTTTTTTTTTAGATTTATTTATTTGAGAGAGTAAGAGAGAGTGAGAGCACGAGAGAGAGCACAAGCAGGGGGGGGAGGGAGAGGGAGAAGCAGGCTCCCCGCTGAGCAATGAGCCTGATGTGGGGCTCGATCCCAGGACCCCGGGATCATGACCTGAGCTGAAGGCAGATGCTTAACTGCCTGAGCCACCTAGGCACCCCTCATCTTCTCTCTTGTCCCTTTTCTGCATCACTATTACAATTACAGTAGACACCATCCTTAGCCCGCAGTGAAAACACTGCTCCATTTGGTCAAGTTACCCCAAAGCTGCCACCTAGATCAGACCGTGACCAGAAAAAGAGGTGTTTTCAAATTCAGGGCCACCGGAATTGGCTTCAGTTTTCTAGTCTTTATTTTCATTTTAATTACAGCCACTTGGAGCCAGTGACTATCTGGAACTGTCAAAGAATTTTGATACAATATTCCTACGAAACATTCCACAATTTACGCTTGCAAAGAGGACACAAGCTCGAAGATTCATAACCCTCATTGATAACTTCTATGATTTCAAGGTAAGGATGTAGTGTGTTTTCTCAAGACTAAACATTTTGGACTGTGGAGTCAGATTGCCTGGGCTGGAATCCTGGTTTATTCTCTGGGCCTCAGTGTCCTCATCTACAAATTGGGGAAAATAGTATTTCCTTCAGAGCATTGTTGAGGGCAAAATAAGCTAATCCATGAAAAGCACTGAAAGTGAAGCTTGGCACAAGCCAAATGCTGTATACATAGTTATCAGTGATAGCAGTAAAATCGTAGTATTGTAAGGCTTCCATCAGAAGACTCTGCAATATCAACCATGCCATCATGCACCAGACCTAGCGTGTGTGCACTACGATGTACAGCGGAATGCCTTACCCACACTGAGTGCTCAGTCAATTCACGAGTTGCATGAATGCATGATTGGATGGAAAAAATAATGAATGAACAAATGAATGAGTGACTAGAGACCCTCCTCAGTATTGGAGCTCTCTCTCCCTGTGACCCAGAAACCCTCATAACTAGCATTGCATCATTGTTTGTTGGTTTTAGCCATGTGTTTTAGGGTGAGTTACGGAGCCCGTGTCCATTCATCAAAGGCAGAACAGCCCATTGATTAAAGAGTGGGCCTCGGGGCCAGGCTGTCCGCCTTGAGGACCAGCTTAATCTCTCGAGCTGCAGTTGCCTTCTGTAGAAAAAAGAGGGGGGAATAATGGTACTTACTCTATATGGTTGTTGCAAGGATTAAATGAACACATAAGGCACTTAGAACATTGTGCGGCATGGAGTCAGATTTCAGTGAAGGTGAGCCACTATTTATAGTATATATCTGTGGGGTGCCTGGGTGGCTCAGTTGGTTGAGCATCTAATTCTTGGTTTCGGTTCAGGTCGTGATCTCAGGATCGAGAGATCAAGCCCCACATCAGGCACCAGCCTCAGCACGGAGTCTGCTTGAGGTCCTCCCCCTCCCTCTGCCCCTCCCCACCGTGCTCAAGCTCTCTCTCCCATAAGTCAATAAATCTTTTTAAAAAATAGTATATATCTGGGGCGCCTGGGTGGCTCAGTTGGTTAGGCGACTGCCTTCGGCTCAGGTCATGATCCTGGAGTCCCGGGATCGAGTCCCGCATCGGGCTCCCTGCTCAGCGGGGAGTCTGCTTCTCCCTCTGACCCTCCTCCCTCTCATGCTCTCTCTATCTCATTCTCTCTCTCAAATAAATAAATAAAATCTTTAAAAAAAATAGTATATATCTGTAAATACATACTTATAGTAAAAGCATAAGTACAACTTCAAAATAGAGTTAAGTATCATTTTACTGTTAGATATAATTTTTCTCCTTATTGTACAGAAATAGAGCAGTGATTCTAAAATTGAAGGGATCTTGAGGGGAGGAGGAAAGTACCAGAATCCACTGGGAGGAAGAGATGAAATTTTAATGTTTCTTTTTTTCATTCATTCAACAACCTTTCTCATACCAAGTGCAGTGCTAAATATTAGAAATTCAATGACAGGCAAAAGCCAGATCTGGTGCCAGCCTTCATAGAACTTAGAGTCTGGTGTCAGAGAAGCATTAATCAAATATCCACAGAACTGAATGTAAAGTTGCCCCTCAGCGCTGGTCTCTTGGAAGGCTTGAGAGAGGAGTATGTTGCCATGAGGGTCTGGGGGAGAGTAGATTGATCTCTGTGGGGGTGGGGGTGGGCCTAGGGAAGTCCTGCTGAGGACGGCCTACATCAGAATCCCCCTGGGCTACCTAAGATCCATGTTCCAGAGCCCACCCCACCCCAGCCCAGTAAATGAACCCTCATCCTAGAGGATGGACGTGAAAACCTGCATGTTTGCAAGCCACTCAACTGTTGCTTGTAAGCGCTGAGAAGTGATGCCTAAACGCCAATGCAGGGGGGACGTTTGTAGCAAAGGCCCTGGGGCGGGCCTGAGCGCAAAGGGCAGCTGGCTTGGCTCAGGTGCAGTGCTGAGAGGAGCCTGCCATAGTGAGTGACATCCAAATGTGGCACATGATCCCAGGGGGCCAGCGTTCATGTGCCGGCCTCTGGACAGCAGGGAGCTGAGAACACCAGAGCAAGGGGATCAAGTCCCGTCACTTACCAGACACTGCTCTGAAATACTCATGTTGGGTCTGGAATGAAGGGAATGAGCCTGGAGGTGGCCCTCTGTTTTTAGAGGGCTAATGCTTCAAGAAAAAAGTGGTAGAGGGGCTTTAGTAGGTGGTTCTTAGAGTGGGAGGATTGATAAACTCTTAACTTGTCTACATGGCAGCTAGGAATACCTTAAAGAAAACATATGGTCCCCAGCCCTCTGTCCTACCCCCGGTCCTATCTTACCCCCACTGTTTCACTTCTTAGTTAATGGGAAGGAAGAGTTCTGTGGCGATTTGATGGAATACCAGAACCACTTTCCTAACATTTGCTTTAACTATATCACACATTTAGAGTTTGTGTTCTTTGTTTAAAGACTAGTTGAAATTATCTTATTTCAGAAATTGGGAGCATTAAATAGACATTAGTCTAGAATGTATTCATGGAAATTGGTGAAATCAGAGTATTCATATCTAAATAATGAAAGAAGTGTCATTTGTGATTAAAAGAAATGTATAAGAGGAGGTAGAAGGCCATTCAGATATGGAAAAACTATTCCCAAATGTCATACATTATTTTAAGGTATTGGCATCGTTGTTTAATGATGTTTAAAGGGTAGCTGTGAATCCTGAAAACAAATTCAGGACTTTTTAAACAACAAGAAGAGTATGTTTTGTATTTAAACTGGTGGACATAAAATTTATAAAGATTTTTATAAAAGGTGTTTCCAGTAGGGCGCCTGGGTGGCTCAGTCGGTTAGGCGACTGCCTTCGGCTCAGGTCATGATCCTGGAGTCCCGGGATCGAGTCCCGCATCGGGCTCCCTGCTTGGCGGGGAGTCTGCTTCTCCCTCTGACCCTCCTCCCTCTATGCTCTCATTCTCTCTGTCACATAAATAAAATCTTTAAAAAAAAAAAAAAAAAAAAAAAAGGTGTTTCCAGTATATGATCACATATGCACATTCACTCAAACACTTGTGTAATCAAGAAATATTAATGTCAAGCTTAGTCTTTTTGAAGAATGCCTTGGTAGGATGCTGATATAAATGTGGGTTCTAAAAATTCAGGGTCTAATTAGAGTAGCGATGCACTGAACTTACCAGAGGTGGTAACCTCTTTGCAGTGCATGAAAAGTACCCCCGCATGCACGGGCCCAAAACAGCCAGGTGTAAATGTCAGCCTCGGGGTGTAATGGAAAGACCACTGGACTTCGAACTGGGAGACCTGAGCTGGCCTCATGAGCTGAGACCTCGCCAGGCCTAAAGTCACCCAATAAAACCTTTGCTCCCTACTTTATAGGATGTTACAAGCTGTGTGGAAATATTTTGAAAAGCACTCTGCAGCTTAAAAATATCACACAAACTAGCTCCCTGTGATGACAAACAGATTTTATTTTGTGCGATATTTGTTCCACCTTGAACTTGTGAAATGTAAGGAGTACTACCATTCACTCATCTTCCTCTTTCAGGTGCGCATCATTTGCTCAGCATCGACTCCTATAGCAAGCTTATTTTTGCATCAACATCATGACAGTGAGTTGGAGCAAAGCAGAATACTGACGGATGATTTGGGGCTGAGCCAGGTAGGCAATATTAACAATCTCTTTTTATTATAAAACAGCCTAATTGTTTTTGGTTTTATACGTGGCTACATTTTGAAGAAGGAATGCAGTATGTATTTAACCATTGATTTGCTGCTCCTTTTAAAGCCAAGAGAGCAGGCTTTTTCTCCATATCACTAAATGTAAAGAATATAGTCTTAGGTAGAAGGAATCTTCATGATCTGTTTTTGTATATAATGAAAACAAAGACCAGAGGGGTGGACCCGTGGGCCTGTGGTCACACAGCTGACTAATGGCAGGCCAGAGCTGGACACCAGGGACCCGTGTCTGGGTCTGGGCTCATTCTGCTACACCATGCTGCCTGTTCTAGGTACTCTTCGTGTCTCCTGGATTTGTAGAGCGTGAGATACAGTATCCAAGCATGTGGGCTAGCTATCCCAGGACCAGGGAGTGCCTGGGGCCCTTGGCTTACAAAGAAATCCATTATTCATCTGCCAGCCCCATTCCGTAAACATTTCAGGAGCACCTGTGGTGCAGTGCTCTAGGGACACGCTGTGGAAAACGAGCCAGTGCTGGCCCAGTTCTCCTGGAGCTTGGGGTCTGGTGATTTGCTCCAGGCCAACTGGAAGTGATTTTACATTTCCTTCTTCTGTATGAACATGGCAGGATATATTGCTCAACAGGTGAAATATTAGTCAAAATTTTAAAGCTATCCATAAACACTTACCTCCAGAATGAGGGGAGCCCCATCCTTCCCCCCCCAGAAATGGAAGGCCATTTGGAATGAGGAAATAGTTCCTTAGTGACCCGAGTAGAAATTATGCATTCTTAGGAGTCTGGGGGAAATGAGGCCTATAATACATTAGAAAGTGAACTTTCCAAATATGACTACTTAAACCTATGTGTAGAAATAAGTAGTTGCTTATAAACCCATATGCTGGGAACCTTCAAAATGGTGGTTTCTCTAAGAGCAATACATCTGTCCAATAATGTATTTTACTGTTTGAAAAAATATACTTGAGGGGCTATATCATTTGTTTCTAAAGTTCCTTAAATCATTGGTTCTTCCATTTTTCTCCATAGGATCAGGATTCAGATATAGGGTCAAGCAAGCTCAGCATGCGGGGCTAACAGTATATGAAGAAATGAGGGCTCACGACCACAGGGTCATGTGGTTTTGCAGTGGGTCAGCGGGAATGCATGGACCAAGGAGTCCAGAAGTTTTCTCTGAGGAAGTGTGGCGGCAACCCCCTAAGGAAAGAGACACAATTTTTACTGGCCACAAGCCCATGTTGGTGTCACCCGTCCCAGGCTGTTTGCTGGCCTCACAGAGGGATTCCCAAACTTCACCCTGGTTAAGTAGCTCAAGACCCAAGGCAGCTCTGCCTTCCCAAAGTAGGCTCGCAGGCCAGATCTGCAGGCCCACAGGAGACCTCTCTGTCAGCCGGTGCGGAAGAGGCTCTGCGGAGGCTTGTCCTCAGGGCCTCCTGTGGGGCACGTGGCACCGCCCGTGGTGCTCCGGAGGAGGGTGTCAGCCTCTTCCTAACTTGCCTGAACTGCTGGGGTTTTTTTGGTGTTACTTATCTCTGGCGTACATTTCTGGAGAAAGAATTCTTTTTCTGACATTGTCTCTCCTTTAGGTTTTGCAGAAAATTTCCATCCTGCAAAAACTTTCTTCATGCAAAAATCTTCATATTTGGATTTTGGGGCATTGGTTCAGCTTTAATCATTCTTGTTTTCCCTATTGTTTCCTCCCTGGTAATTTGTTCTGACGATTGATTATTGGTTTAAATTAGTTAATTCTCCAGTCTAGTTTAAGAGATCGTATATGGAAAAAGTGTATAGAACATTTTATGATCTAAACCTAAGAAGTTGTTTTAAACCTGTACTTAGTTCTGTAAATTTTTATTTGTGGTAGTTTTAATCAGTGCTGGGTTGTTTTGTTTTGTTTTGTTTTTTTAATTGTATTTTGGTAACCAGGACTCAGCAGAAGGACTCTCTATGTTTACTGGAGAAGAGGAGATCTTTGCATTTCAGCGCACGCTTTCCCGACTCACGGAAATGCAGACTGAGCAGTACTGGAATGAAGGGGACAGAAGCAAGAAGTAACCATTGCTTCTGCATGAATAGAACTCTGGACACATGATTACGGCAGGGAGAACTCTTTTTTTTATGGGACTTGAAGGAATCATTTTTCTCATCATTAATTATGCACTTTGTCCTCTGGACCATTTTTTTTTTTAAAGATTTTATTTATTTATTTGAGAGAGAGAGAATGAGAGAGAGCAAGCACATGAGAGGGGGGAGGGTCAGAGGGAGAAGCAGACTCCCCGCCGAGCAGGGAGCCCGATGTGGGACTTGATGCGGGACTCGATCCCGGGACTCCGGGATCATGACCTGAGCTGCAGGCAGTCGCTTAACCAACTGAGCCATCCAGGCGCCCCGTCCTCTGGACCATTTTTATCTCAAAGTGCTCTCAAAGATGGACTGGATTAGTAAGTTAAAGCCATTTTTATAGGTTTACTTTTTGCCTATTTATTTGGCTTTATTTCTGCACTACAAAATTAAAATCATCACTCCTGAAGATTAATGTAGGACCAGACATTTTGGCTTCATATTAAGCCACCTGAATAACACACACACACACACACGCACACGCGCACGCGCGCGGCTAAATGCAGTGTCGTTCTGGACATCTCCAAGCTTTGGCTACATGGTAGCCATCTGATACAAACATGCCTTTTATGAGAGGGAGAAAAACCCTACATTTCAATACAAAGCAGAGGAACTTTCTGATTCTATTATAAACTAAAGAGAACACCATTTTAGAATATGGTCTTATCCATGTGATTTTGGGGGGCCATAAATTATGCTAAATCTCCTAGGCCTCAGGTTTCCTCACAACTGAGAGTATGTCTTTTACCCTGAGATCAAGCTTGGCAGGCAGGACCAGATCTTCAGCGGACACAGAGTTGCCTGAAAAAATTGAGGATTACGACACCAGTAGAATAAAGCAGCATGGGTGTCAAATTCTAACCGACAGGCAGAGCCCGCAATGCTGACTGACAGTAGGAGGACAGATCCCAGGAAAAGGGGCCAGTGAAAGTGAGTCAGGAGGAGACAGAGTCCTGGACACACCAGCAGCAGAGTGGATTCCAGTTCATCTGAGGCCGGCAGAACCCCCGTGGACGGGAGCCTCCTTCCCACGGCTCAGACGCATTTGCTGTGCTTGCAGAACCCCACCGTCCACCCTTGCCTCTGCTTCTGTGATGAGATGAATTTAATAGTAAATAGGGAAGAACACTTGATGAACCTACTTAAATAAAATCTGACTTGTCCTTCATTGAGGCCATTCCATGATTCATTCAAGTGCCACCTGACTTTGCTAACTCTTAACCACAGAAGGTGTCTTAGTTGAGGCTGTTACGAGACTCTGAGTCCCTCTTCAAGAAAAAAAGAAAAAAGGAAGAATGTGACATCTTATAAAGTGTTGTGAAAATCACATATTTTTTGGGGGGTAGGCCCAGTTCAAATAAAATGGTTACAGCTGTCAACATAAGTAAGCTCTTCGAATCTATTTAATTTGTAAGTGAATAATCTATCCGCATTAGTCTATTTTGGACGTTAACCTAAGTCAAGCAGATTGATGGATAGGGTACCCAAGTATAGAGAAAAGTTTAAATCATGGCTTCTGAAAATTAAATGGGGGTTTAAAAACATTAAAATTTTCTAAAATTGAAGTACAGTTGACACAATATTACCTTAGTTTCAAGCGTATGGCACGATTCAACAAGTCTGTACATTCTGCTGTGCTCACCATAGGTGTAGCTCCTGCTGCTCCACACTCAGTGCTATTTCAGTACCATTGATTGTGGGCCCTACGCTGTGCCTTTTCATCCTGTGACTTACTCATTCCCTAACTAGAAACCTGTGCCTCCCCTTCTCCTTCACCCATTCTGCCCCCCTCCCCTCTGGCAGCCATCAGTTTGTTCTCTATATTTATGGATTTGTTTCTGCTTTTTGTTTGTTTCACATATAAGTGAAATCACGTGGCCTGACTTATTTCACTAGCATGATATCCTCCAGGTTCATCCATGTTGTCGCACATGGCAAGATCTCATCCTCTTTTATGGCTCAGTATAAAAATACCTTTACTGAGGTGAGACAAAAAAGAGTTCAAAAGAGCCACATTTATTGCTAGACATTTACATGATCTCAGAAAAAAAAAATTTATCCTTGAGAGTTATATAATCGTCCCTGTTTATCGATAAGGAACCAAGGCTTGGAAAAGTTAAGTAGCTGGACCTAAGATTCACAACTATAAAACTCACGGACTATACCACACCACCTCTGTGAAGAAGAGATTATTTTAAATAGTGATTTTTAGGGGCGCCTGGGTGGCTCAGTCGTTAAGCATCTGCCTTCGGCTCAGGTCATGATCCCAGGGTCCTGGGATCGAGCCCCGCATCGGGCTCCCTGCTCCGCGGGAAGCCTGTTTCTCCCTCTCCCTCTCCCCCTGCTTGTGATCCTGCTCTCACTGTGTCTCTCTCTGTCAAATAAATAAATAAAATCTTTAAATAGTGATTTTTAAAAAAATTCAGTGAAGATGAATTTACAACAGAACCATTGCTTTGAACTCTATAAATACAAAATGTGTAACTCATTTCTATCAATCGTAGCTTTTTGCTTTTCACTTTTTTTTGTTTTTTGGGTTTTTTTTTGCTTTTTACATTTCTTTGGCAATTATGCTTTATCTTAATAAAGAGACAGTATGAATGGATGGACAAACAGATGGACAGGCTGATTGATAGAAAGAGGAACTGTCTCTGAGTGTGTTGGGTGTATGTGAAATAGTCCCCACTCACGTTCTATTGTAAAAGTTCAGTTGAGGTCAGGTATTTGGACCTAGGTTTTAATTTTTCCATGGAAACAGTGATGTGATACTAGGGCCCTGGCTCAATGCACAGAAGCCCACACGATTCTCAGTGTAACTGCCCCAAATTTTGGTACTAAAGAACTTAAACTTTTAAATATTGTTTCTGTAGGGCAAAACTATAGTTCTGGTTTCACCTGAGCACCTGGATCATGTCCCTGCTTCTGTCCCGTCCCCTATGCCCCACGTTCTCCTGGGCCTGGTAGGATAGGCTGTAGTGAAGGGGCTGTCTGAGCTGGGAGTGGGGGAGGGGAGTTCCATGGTGGCTGGAAATGGTACATCTTTATCCCCATCTCTTCTCCACAAAGTCTGTTTCATAAAACAGCCTGCAAGAAAGAGAAACAAAAGTCGTAAAGAATAGCTATTACAAAAACAAAAAAAAACAAACAAAAAAACTGTTACCAGGAAACAATATGGTACTAAAAGAAAATTAATGCCAAAATGAGACATGAAAAACAACTTTTAGATTGGAAAGCCGTGTTTCAATTCATGTGTTTTTCTTCCAAGTCCTGTCCCTATTACATTCTCAACATTCCAGTCTTTCTCCCTGGGGTTGCATGAAATCTCTCAGAGCAAATGCTCTCTCTCTTTCTCTCTCTCTTTTTTTTTAATGCTTTAAATTGATACTTGAAGACGGGCATTTGAGCTGAGTGTTGCTGTGGAATATTCCCAACCGCCTAGAAACTCAGACCGAGGAAATCTTTAGAGTCGGGAAAATGCCCAGAGCACCCTCCGAAATGATCCCTAATTTCCAAACTTGGAAGAAATTAAATGGAGAAAAAGGAAAGCTTTTCTTTAAAAAGGAGAAAGAAAAATCTGATCACTGCATTATTCTTGCCGGACAGGCTTATGTGCCAACACTGGTAATAATGAAAAGAAAAACATGGTGGACTTAAAGAATTTTTAACCTATTTCTTATGTTCATAAAATGTAAAAGACTCTAGTACCATTCTAATCAAATTTATGCATTTTCAGTGGGATTTCAAATTTTAGTCATAAGGAAATATTTTAATCTTCCTAAAGTACATTTTTTTGTACCCGTAAGTGTACAAATAACATAATATTTAAATTACTGAAAAAAATTAAGATTTCACTTGTAAAATACATAAATGGATGTGCTCAGATCCATTTATTTATTTAACATTATTTAAGAAACACATAGTGCTTACTGTGTGCTGGGCATGGTTCTAATGCTTTGTACATAAACTCTTTCGATCCTTATAACAGTCCTGTGAGCTAGGTACTGCTCTTACCACTTTACACACAGGGAAGCCGAGGCACAGAAGATGGTAAAACAACATACTGAATTGCTAACATGTACATGGGAGCCGTAAAATTACCCACATACTAATTTATGAAGCTTTCCATGTAACTGCTTCTGTCCTGAAAACAGTCTCCCTAGTCCAAGTACTTGAACTTACACTTGTAGCCCCTTCATCTGGAATAGAAGCACCCAGAGACATTGGGGTCCTGGGGCCCTGACATTTGGGTTCCTGACTGATTGCCAGAACCTGGCAGCAAGTCTGTAACGAGTGATGTCGTGATCTTTGAAATTATCATCATCAGATCTGCTAACTTGTCAGACATCCCTTGCTGGTAGAAAAAGATTTTCTTTGGAGATGGAGTTTACACCTTTTTCTTAAGGCAGAATTGAGATTTGTTTTTCCCATTGGCATAGCAGTTCATTTTCCTGGAACATAAAATTAAAACTAATAAAATCTGTCCTCTTGTTGAATGTCTGCTGACTGTCCAGCTTTGCACTGGAAACTTCTCATCTGTTACCTCAGCCGGCCACTCAGCCCGGTCGAACATGTCTACTGACCTGTCGTCTGTGACAGTGTGAAACTCCAGAGGATATCTGTCTTTCCTGCTTGCTTACGAAGTCTTCCAGAGGTTGTCCTGAGAATTTTCCTGCCTCTGGGCTGTACTTTTTGGGTCCCAAGGGGTTGACTGCTGGTCTCTATGCTCTGCCTGTTCTTCTCATCTGAGCACAATGGGAAGGGTGCAGGATCTGGTTCTGCCAACTTTTGATCTCTGAGCCTCAGTTTTCTCGTCTATAAATGAGAACAGTAATACCCATTTCCTAGAGTTATTCTGAGACTAACTGGTGAAGAGTACTTTGCAAATGGTAAAAGGTTAAGTGAAGAGTAGCTGTTATTGATACTAATAATGAGGATCATAAAGCAATAATAAATGCCAACTCTGCTTTGCATTATAGCCTTTGAGGAATACAAAACAGTAGATGACACATCCCGACCCAATACGGTTTCTAGCAGAAGGGAAAAGAGACGCATTAAATGGCTAGACCCAAGGGCACAGAATTCTGGCTTAATGAGATGCTGTGAAGATTGTCAAATTCAAATGTATTCTTTCAGGACTAGAGAGAAAATAGACTTGCCTGTTCGGCGAACATCGAACATTTCCCGGAAAGAGAGCTCCATCTTGTGGTCAGTGGGATGAACTGACAGAAAAAAAGTCCAAGAATCCCACAGGGTTGGAGAACAGGGGCTCTCCAAGCCGCATGTTCCCAGACCCAGGTCCCACCCGGGGAGAGCCTGATGCACTTGGTCAGAGTGGGGTCTCAGGCCCAGTATCTGTTAATGCTCCCATGGGATTCTGATGGCCAGCGAGGGTTGACAACTGCCCGTCAGGAGCTTGTGCCCATGACCGCACGGCGCACGGCCAGGAAGAACATGGCGTTGAGCCTACAGCTGGGTCTCCGGACTCCCATACCAGGCCACTTCCCAGGGAGCAAACCCTGTGGCTCAGAGGCCTTTGAGCCCAGGTCATGGCGTACAAGGGCGTCTGGGGGCCTCCCTGCTGCCTCCCAGGGCCTGCTCTCCTCCTTCCTCCTATCAGGTTTTATGCACTCCTTCCATTGTGATGCGATACATCATGTAGCTTCCAGAAAAGTCAACTGTATATTTGTGAGGGAGAGTGAGAAAAGTCCAGAGTGAATCAGTGATATTATGAAAAATAGTTTTACCTTCAACAGTCTCACTGGAAGAAACTTTGGACTACACTTGGACAAGGTTGAGTTTATTGCTAAAGGGATAAAGGATTCCTGGGAGCCCAGTGGGGCCCAGTGCCCAAGAGCTGGTGTGGGGAACCGGACTGGGGAGAGGGCACCGAGCATGGAGACGGGGTGGGGCTAAGCCAGATGGGAATTTGAATACAGGAGAAGATGGTGGCCAGTCTACCTAAGGAAACCTCTCTCTCTCTCCCTCTCTCTCTCTCTCTCTCTCTCTCTCTCTCTCTCTCCAGCCAGCCCTAACTTCCTCATCACCAAGGGCAGAGCCCTGGCTTTAGTCGCCAGTAGCTCCTGCTGTTCTCAAGCACTTGGCACTTCGCCACCCCAGCCCCACCCTTACAGCTCTCTCTCCTTGAGCTGCCCTGAACCAATACTTGGTTCTCCTCCTGCCTCTTATGTCCTCCTTCTCTGAACGCTTCTGGCTCCTTTTCCTTTTTCTCGCCCCCTAAGTTCTTTCTTGAACCCATTAAAAATGGTGATTATAAAAAGACCTAATATTATACAAAATGCTTTCACACCTATCATCTTCATATTCTCTTCCTGATTCCCACAGCTACAAACACCACCCAATGCCGATAAATCCCAAGTGCGTATCCCCATCCCTGACTTTCCCCAATCTTCTGCTCTCTATTGCTGGCTGCCTACTGGATCTCTCCTCCTGAATGTTCTGTCAATTCGGTATGTCAACCCAGTCTTCCAAGTCCACAATATCTTCTTGCAGTGATATCATCCCAGGCACCCATGCAGCCGCAATACTCGATGAATTGGCGAGGGCCAGTGATGCTGGGAAAAGAAGTAATAGACATTAGAAGCATGTTGATACCTGCTTGAGAAATGGTTCAAGCAAGTATTTGTACAGGACCAGACCTGATACGTGGTTAATTATCGGAATGAGTAGCAAATGAACAATCTGAAGATAGGAGAGGTTTGAGCAAACATGATCCCAAGCCCTCTGGGCCTGTCCTGAGTTTCCACAGGAACTGAGTTAGGTCTGGTGTCTCCCCCATCGTCCTTATTCACCCTGGAGCTGAGGAGAGTTTGGAGTCTTACAGAAGGACGCTGGCCTTCAGGAGTACAATAGATAGTTGATAGTTCTCATTCCTCTTATTCATTCTCTAACTGAAGGAATGAAGAGTTTCTTATGGTGAGGCCCTCTGCCAGGTGCTATGTGGGATATGACGATGTAAATGCTTACAAAATTGTGGTTATTTTGATAAGGGAGTCTGTGTGTTGACTCAACTGTTCCTTAAGGAAATCTCTCCAATTAAAATCAAAATAAAAACTAGAATTGGGCAGGGACGAGCCATACTTGTTGAGTGTCCCCAAATCTTAGCTAAGACAAAGACTTGATTCATGTTTGGGGATTCGGATAATAAACTCAGAAAATGCTTGGAATCTAGATGATCTGGCTTGTCACACTTCATGTTCTTATCTTCAGCCTGCATCTCCCCTCTGCTTCAGCTCTGCCTCCACAGTTCAGACACCTTCCTCCATCCCCTGCCAGAAAGGGATACTCTAATAGACACAAAGATCCCTCCAAGAACTCCCCCAGGGAAGACCAAAAAGAACCTCCTTCTCCAGCTTTGGCAGATGTTACTAGAACTTGCCCATTGTCCAGTTCGCCTTTCCCTCCAAGCTTATGGGAGGATCACACCTCCCGGCCCCTCCACAGTTAGGCAAGGCCATGTGACTAAGTTTTAAACAATCAGTTGTGAGCAGAAATGATGTGCCGTCTCGCTTCCAAGGTGAAGCACTCATTAGTTGGTTTGAAATCTTCTAGATTGCTCTTCTCTTGCCATGGAAAACATAGAAATACATTAAGACAGATATAGCCAAGATGAAAGTAGCCTGGGGGCACCTGGGTCGCTCAGTCGGTTAAGCGTCGGACTCTTGATTTCCACTCAGTTCATGATCTAAGGGTTGTGAGATCGAGCCCCGTGTTGGGCTCTGCGTTCAGCATAGAGTCTGCTTGGGATTCTCTCCCTCTCCCTCTTCTCTTGCTCTCTCTCTCTCTCAAATAAATCAAGAAAGAAAGGAAGGAAGAAAGAAAAGAGAGAAAAAGAAAGTAGCTTGGAATGCTGAGCCACCACATGGAAACCCGTGGTGAATGTTGCATGAGCAAGGAATACAATTACATTCTGATAAGCCATGGAGATTTTTGTGCTGCTTGTGTATTGCAACATAAACTAGCCTCTTTTGACTAGGTACCAGCCATCCCCCAGGCCACCTCTTTTCATTTTTGTTAATTGTCTGAGGACGGCACTCTTCCCTGAGAATTCATACTAAGAATGGCTTCTCTCTTCAGCTCTATCTCCACATCCACCTGCTGGTCCCCTGGGAGGGCGGAGCAATGTCAGCTTCTTTCTATATTCTTCCAAGCTCCAACATTCGTACATATGCTATAACTGTCCTCACCAGCCCCACCTCATTCCTTAAGTACTTTTTAAAATACTTGCTATCTTTTTAATACTTTCTTCTTGTGTGTGTTCATGGCCACAGTGAACACATTAAGTGGAGGACAGGTTCAAATTTATCCTATGACTTTAAATCCATCCTCGCTTGTACTCTCGTGGCTAAGAAAGCTTCTTCAAGTTATTTAATGCTCGGAGTTCAGTCACCAGTTGCTTAAAACTTTAAGTAGCTGCAAGTTATAAAAACCATCTGCTCAAGTACAAAGTCTGTACCCAGGGAGAACCATTTTCAGAGATGAAACCCATCCAACCAAAGAAGAAAAGATCTGGCATAAAATCAAAAAGCACTAGAGCACATGCTTATGCTGATTCATACGGAATCCAATCACTTCATTCATCCAGTGGGGTAGGAATCCAGAGGCGACCTGATAAAAGGGCCAGGTGGGAAGAACTGAGCACGTGGTTAGGAGTCAGGATCCATCTGAGACCCTGTACTGCTACTGGGCATGCCTCAACTTGGGTACGTCATTTAACATTACTCTTTGGGACTCATCTGTGATGTTTTCCTGTGAAGCTCTGACATTTTATCATTTGGTTCAGTAGTGTACAGATATAAGTGGCCAATAAGCTCATGAAAAAATGCTCAATAACTCATTAAGGAAATGCAAATCAATATCACAACAATACCGCTCCACACCAGTGTGATGGCTAGAATCAAAGAGAAAAACAAAATAACAAGTGTTGAGCAGGATGCAGAGAAAGTGGAACCCTCATACATCACTGGTGAAAATGTAAAATGGTGCAGCTTTCGAAAATAGTCCGGCAGTGCCACAAAATGTTAAACATGAAGTTACCCCAGAACCCAGCAATTCTACTCCCCTTTGTATCTATCCAAGAGAAATGAAAATATATGTCCCCACAACAACTTGCACATGAATGTTTATAATCTCATTCATATTAGCCAGAAAGTGGAAACACAAATATCCAACTGATGAATGCATACACATTACATGGTACATCCAGACAAGGGATTATTATCCAGCCTTTAAAAAATGAAGTCTTGATACCTGCTGCAACACGGATGGATGAACCTTGAGTACAGGAGGCCAAAGGAAAGAAGCCAGTCACAATGGCCGTCTATTATATGATTCCATGTATATGAAATGTTCAGAATCAGCAGATCCATGGAGACAGAAAGTAGGTCCCAGGGGTAGTGGCAGGAATGAGAAATAATTGATGATGGATACAGAATCTTCCCTAGGGGTGGTTTCAGGGGAGCTGACTATTAGATGTCTGAATTATTAGATGTCTGAAATTCAATTGTGGTCGTGACTGCGCCATTCTTTCAATATACTAAAAACTACTGAACTGTATACTTTGAATGGTCGAATTTTACGGTATGTGAATTCTATCTCAATAAAGCTGTTAAAATAGTGTGCAGGTATTCACTAACCATTTATTCATTCATTCATCATTTACTTGCTCTCTACTCTGTGCCAGGAGCTAGGCACACCGAGGTGAAGGAGACAGAGTCCCTAGCCATGATGTGCGCATGATCTTTCAGGGACAACACAGGGACATCATGTAGTAAATGCCAAGAGGGCAGCTTGCCCAAGGGTCCTGGGAACACAGAGGGCACTCAAGTCTGCCAGGAAGTTTAGTAAAATGTGGAGAAGGGACAGAGTGACAGACACTGTGTGCTGAGGGAGAGGTGCAGGGTGGCAAGACTCATTCCTCCTCTCCAGGAGATGAACCTGGGGCAGAGGCAGTACTAACAGAGGGCAGGCGTGATAAATACCACGAGAAATTACTCAGTGTTTTGGAAATTCAGAAGAGGGAGAAATAATGACTTGAATGTTATTCTTCTGAATGTTGAGAGAAATGGGATATAATTTGGTCCTCCCAGACGTAATTCATTTTTAGAACCCCAAATTTAGGGTGCAGAGTGTTAAAAACTGCTGCTGTCATTAAAACATGCCCACATTTTGCACTAATAACCTCTCATATTTTTAACCAGATTCTGTAACATGCAGAGTATTACATTCAATTGCTAAAAAAGTAGCAGTTGATTTCTGCTGATTAGAGTAACATGGTCTGTAGAATTAAAAATAATTGCTTACACCTCTGTGGGTACTGAGAATCAGATTCAATGGCACAAAAATAATCCTGTAACCACGATAAGGTAGCGTTAGGTTTGGGGCAAGGAGACACCCAGAGCTTGGGTGAGCACCACTGTCGTGTTAGGACGCCCGTGACCGAGCACCCCAACCTGTGGCGGGCCGACAAAGGACTCCTTCGGGGAGCACGGAGGAGGAAGGACAGGCTATGAACGCCCAGAGCTGCTGTAGCACAAGGCAGAGCGTCCCAGGGCGGCCTTCTGATGCCAGCGGGGGGACAGCTCCTTCTTCCTGCCCTCGCTGGTGTGACGAGCGCCCGGAGAGGCCCAGGGCACGGCTCCCTACGCGGGGCTGACGGGCATCTGCAGCCTCTGTGTGGCCTCTCCGGGCCCTCCTACCTCCTTGGCTCAGAAAGGGCTTTCTCCTTCAAGGCTCTGGGCTGTCCCCAGTTCGGGCCACTGAGTTACAGCCCCATCAACTCTGTCTCAAGGCCAGAAATCGCGCCCCAGGGTTGCGTGGGTGGGGAGGGGTTGTGCTCACCCCTGTTCCCTCCCTCACAGCCCGCATTTGCCCGGCGGAAGTCCTAGGCAGAGCTTAGCTTCCATTGGTGGTGGCACGGGTGGATCTGGGACCACGTGACATCAGCTGGTGGGGAGGGCAGCTCTGCGCAGGGGCTGGGGGCAGGCAAAGGCCGGTGCCTACGGACGGACCTCGGCGTCTTCACTCTGCTGTCTGGAGTCGGACCCGCGGTTAAATGCCCGCTCGGCCTCTCGGTGGTATTACCTCGGCGCGCCGTGGGGCAGAGCACGCCGACCTTGCCGCCCGTTACAGGACGAGGCCGCGGCGCGGCAGCCTGCGTTCACGGTCAGCGTCATCCCGGACTCCCTCCCCGAGACACGTGCCGGGCACACACCCGCTCTGCCCCGTTTCCCAAGGCCAGCGTTTCAGTTCCATCTGGAGGACCTGAGAGGCGCTCCTGAGGAACCTGCCCCAGGAACTCGGAGGCGCAGAGGGCGACTGGACGGCCGCAGACCCAGGCCTGGGGCAGCGGGCTGCCACCTCGGGCTTCCTCCGGCCGGGCTCGCGGCTGCCGGCCCGGCCCCTGCTTCCCGCGCGGCGGCCCCGGTGAGCTGGGGGAGGGCCGGCCTGGGAAGCCCCGCAAGGGCCGAGGCCCGGCGGGACGGGCCTGCAGGGGAGCCTGGGCGGCGGGCGCGGCGAGGCCCTGGGGAGCAGGCTCAGGCTCTCCTCACCGCTGGGCTTCCTGGAGAGCTGAGCACGAATGCGCAGAAAGGGCTTCTCGGAGTAAGGGCAGCACGGCCCACGCTGTACACGGATCCTCTGAGGCCTTTGCGTGAGAAGCCCCGCGGGGCCAGTCCCTCCGCGGCTGCGTGCCCAGCCTCTCCCAGGAAGGGAAGGGGCCCAGGGGCCGCCTGCTCTCTGGAGGGTGCGGCGTTCGGGGCGGCCCGGGTGCTGCTCGCGAGGCGCCCCGCGCGGAGGAGTGTGCGCTGCCCTCCTGCGAGGCAGGCCCGGGGCCCCGACGGGCCACCCGAAGGTGTCTGCAACATTCGGGGAGAGTCTGGCCACATGTCAGCGTTATAATCAGCAAATCTGAAGCAAAATCACTGTTTTCCCACTATTTCCCTCAAACAATGAGCCCTCAAGCAGTACAACGAGGTCTTGACACTGTTTGCTGACGACCGGGGCAGGCTAAGTTACTGCCCGGTCCCCAAACCTGGGGAGCCACACAACCACCTGCGAAGCCTAACGCAGAGTAGAGGAGCCCCCCTCAGACGTCCCTCTGTGGAGGGGCCTGGAAATCTGTATTTTAAATAAGTGCCCTCAGAGAACCTGAGGATTGATTGAGACGGGGAAACAAGGACTTAGGACACCTAACATTTCTAGAAAAATCTGTGGACAAATCAAATACTCAAAGTTATATCCCCGAAGTATGTATTTATTAGTTCTACCAACTTTTGTCTACGACCAAAGTAAGGTGCCTTTGAGAGGTGCATAGAAACACAGTGAGGTATTTTTTTGTTTTGTTTTTTAACTGAAGTAAGAGAAATGAAACAAACCAGATTTAAAAAGAAGTTATACTAAAGCTGCCTGGTAACCTCATACATCAGATTTCACCAGAGCAATTTCTACTTTCTTATATTCCTCTCTCTCTCTCTGTTTTCCCCCGTAAGTGGATTTGGGGTCATCTCAAGTGAGACTGTTTCATCAAACTGACCTATAACAAGTATTTTAAGAGGACCTGAGTGAAGTCTCTTGCTCAGTATTCATGCTCAGCAGCCCTGACCCTCATGTTAGTGTGTGTGTGTTGGGGAGAAGGGGGGACAGACAGTTAACAAACCACCATAAATAAACCAGAAAACATCAGGGTGTGCTTGGAGCTGGGATGAAAGTGAAGAGAGTGGTAGGACAGAGAGGGCCCAGCTTCCCTCCGTTAGGTCAGAGAGGCCCTTGAGGTCGCATCTGAGTGCAGCCCCGAACGACAAAGGGGACCAACACTGTGACGCTCTGGGGGGTGTTCAAGACAGAGGGAAGCTACTGCAAGCACCCTAAGGCAGGACCATGTTAGGAGTGTGGGGGAAACAGAAAGAACATCTGTGAGTCTGCCCCTAAAGACCTTTTTTTTTACTCACTAGAGAAAAATTTGTATTCGAAACCCAGTGTTTCTGGAATACTGTAGGCAAGGCTACTGTATTGTTCCAGCCCGTGACCTGTGGATTGTTTTAATTTGTCCTTGAGACTGACATGGTGAGCTCTTCCTTTTCCATCCACACTTTCCCCTGACAGGTTCTTCTCCTTGATGACATCTCTGATAGGCCACTTCCTCATCTTCTTTCCATCCTTTCCCCTTGTTGCAATGGTACACAAACCAGTACCACTGAACAGCACACCACCTCCTCCAGGAAGCCTTTCTCAATCCTTCTAGGGAGAATGAACCAGAACCAAGAGTCTTTAGCTTCCTTCTCCCACAGCTCCTACTTCATTCAGCCTTGGATTGTATGTCATTCCTCATTTACACATCTCTCAGCCCAGTACATGAGGAAGCCTCAAGAAAGGGGTCTAGGCTTTCTTCATCTGAGCCCTGCCCCCCACCAGGTTGATGGGCATCTGTACATCAGAGGGCTTATTGTTGGTGGAGCCCACTCATTCCAAGGTCATGGAGCCCCTGAGCTCTGCTCTCCCTGTGCTAGATTCTTGGGAGGGACGGGAAGGACAAGGTGGAACCCTTGCTCTTAGGAAGCTTAGAAATCTATAGTTGGGGTGGTGGGGGGACAGGCAAGACTGGCCCACTGGAAGCACTCTCAGGGGCAGTGGTCTCCAGATGAGGGGGCGTGCACACCCCAGCAGCACTTGACGGCACCAGGATGCAGGAGGAAAGCACGAGCAATGATGCTGTATTGATGATTACAGATTTAGAAATAAACACTTAGAAATAAAAATTGTGGTACTGATTTTCGCTATCTGCCTGTCCTTGACAAGCCAGCCACAGCCATGTGACTCCTTAGGGGGGAGGTGGTAGTGGCTTGAGGAGATTGGCCCCCCTCCTCCCCCCCCCCCGCTGCTAGAGACGCATCACCTCATACTCCTGTCTAGGGGCCGCACAAAGCCGTTGGCATGGCTACTTTTATAAAGGCAAGACCTTTAAATAATAGGAACTTTATGGTATTTTGTACGTGAAATGGTGGGGAAGAGGAGTTGGTCATGAAAATCTCTTGTGCCATGTAGAGGTTTTGGACTGCTCCTGGCAAAGGGTTTAAAAGAATTGCTGGACTTAAAGATGAATGACACATTTTTCCTTGACAGAAGAAGAAAATGGGGGTGCCTGGGGGGCTCAGTCCTTTAAGCGTCTGCCTTCAGCTCAGGTCATGATCCCAGGGTCCTGGGATCGAGCCCCGCATCGGGCTCCCTGCTCAGCGGGAAGCCTGCTTCTCCCTCTCCCACTCCCCCTGCTTGTGTTCCCTCTCTCGCTGTGTCTCTCTGTCAAATAAATAAATAATCTTTAAAAAAATTAAAAAAAAAAAAGAAATAGAAGAAGAAAATGTACCTTCTAACTGTGCCCGCCTTTCCTGGTAAGTAGTTTAGTAGCATGCTGCCAGTGAGTGTGCTTTAGTTCAGTCCCTTCAAGGCACGGGTGAGATTTTTGAGTAAGTGTGAGAAAGAAGCAGCCTTCCCACAGCTGTCGCTGCTGTACAAAGAGCATTTTGAACATGTCTGGGAATATTGCATCATGACAGGATTTGTGGCCAAAAGTGATGTTAAGTGTCATTAGTAAGAACTCTCACATCTGCACACTTAAAGAAACAAAGTCTTCCAAATTAAGGGTTCATTTATTTAAAAAAAACAGAAAATAAAATACCCTTTGGTGTCAAGAAGGTGGAAAAAACCTTATAAGTGGTGGATAGAACTGAAATACTGGTGTCATGAATTAGTAAGTGCAGCCATTAATACAATTTTCCTAATTTGAATCTACAAACAATCTCTTGTTCTGCGACAACAGCCTTTAAAACCAAGTGTGGAAATAAACCTAAGACTGGGCTTTTGAATTCTAAAGTATTAAACTATGATTTTTAAAAGAGAATAAAGCACTTCCAATCTTTTTTTAATTGAGATATATTTGAGGTATATATATTTTTTAATTGATGTATAATTGACATCCAACATTGTTAGTTTTTGGTGTACAATATAATGACGTGTATATACTGTATTGTGAAACGATCACCATAATAAGTCTAGTTAATATCCGTCACCAAATATAGTTACAAAAATATTTTTCTTGTGATGAGAACATTTAAGATCTACGACTCTTATAGCAACTATCAAATATGCAACACAGTTTCATTAACTCTAGGCACGGAGCTGGACATTACATCCCCAGGGCTTATGTATTTCGTAACTGGAAGTTTGTACCTTTTGACCACCTTCACCCATCTCCCCCATCCTCCAAACTTTGGCCTCCCCTCTGGTAACCGTCAGTTTGTTCTCTATAGTTATGAGTCTGTTTCTTGGTTTGTCTCTTTTTCCCCCCTTTGCTCATTTGTTTCTTAAATTCCACACATGAGTGAAGTCATATGGTATTCATCTTTCTCTGACTGACTTATTTCGCTTAGCGTAATACTCTCTAGCTCCATCCATGTCATTGCAAATGGCAAGATTTCATTCTTTATTGTGGCTGAGTAATATTCCATGGTATATACCACATCTTCTTTGTCCAGTCATCAATCAAGGGACACTTGGGCTGCTTCCATATCTTGGCTACAGTAAATAATGCTGCTATAAACATTGGGTTGCATATATCCCTTTGAATGAGGATTTTTGAATTCTTTGGGTAAATATCTAGTAGTGCAATTGCTGGATCATAGGGTAGTTCTATTTTTTAACTGTTTGAGGAAACGCCATACTGTTTTCTTTTTCTTTTTTTTAAAAAATATTTTATTTATTTATTTGACAGAGAGAGACAGTGAGAGAGGGAGCACAAGCAGGGGGAGTGGGAGAGGGAGAAGCAGGCTTCCCGCGGAGCAGGGAGCCCGATGCGGGGCTCGATCCCAGGACCCTGGGATCATGACCTGAGCTGAAGGCAGACGCTTAACCGACTGAGCCACCCAGGTGCCCCTCCATACTGTTTTCCACAGTGGCTGCACCAGTTTGCATTCCCACCAGCAGTGCAAGAAAGTGTGGTACACCCTTATTGGCTGCCTCCCTAGCATCTATCCCTTTTCTTCCATCAAAATTCAGGGTCCAGCTTTCTTTGGAGAATGCTCCCACCCCACTTTGTGGCCCTGTGAGACTGCTGTGTGAGACCGATTCCACCCTAACTCCAGAGTGGACCCCGTTTGGCTTAAGTTAATTAGAGGATCCCACCCACTCATTGTGATTGGCCTACAGATAAGAGCAGGACCCATTCTGGTCCTCACAGAGATAGAGGAAAATACTTACCAAGGGCTTCTGACTGGGAAGCTTCCTTGATCTTCCAGGCCCTACCAGCAGAGACAGCTTGTCTGTCCCTGGACTGTGCCGCGTGCAGATATGAGGCGTCATCTGGTGCTGCTACAGTGAGTTCTACAGCCTGTGGCTGAGGCCAGCATACAGAAGGGTCAGAATAGAAAGAATCACACAGACAGACCCAGAACCCTGAAGGCAACATGAACCTCTGGGTCAATCCATGCCTGAAGTTTTCCTTCCCTTTGCTTTTTTTCAGTTATATGAGCCAAGAAATTCCTTTTATTCTGTTGGTATTTTATGTTACTCAAAATATGGAAAGTCCCCATTAAAACATGTAGAGAGTTGTCTACTATGGAACAGAGACATCGTAAATGTTCTGGAATATCACCAACGGGAGGGTGCAGTGCTGGTTCAGTTAAGACTTGTTCGCAAAGCCTGTCCTCAAGCATAGTTAGCTCTGCACTTTAGAACAAAGTTGGGCTGATGGGAAGGCCCCAATTCTCAGGGCACCTCATCTACCCAATTTCAGCAAAAGTTCAACTTGGTAAAAGTTGGCATCTGACGTTTTCTGCCTCCTTTTTTGATAACTTTGCCATGCTCTCAAACAATCAGTTTCTTTTCCCCTGTTTCAGACTAAGGGGTAAATGAATTATGGGTCTGGTGGATTCTTCCTCTCATGGTGTGGACTGCAAGAGATGGAAACTCAGTCTCATTCTTCAGAGAGCTCGGGAGATGAAGACTGGAATTTGTACGTATGCTTGGCTCACAGCCACAAGATGGCAGGAGGAGACCAGGAAACACAGGCAAAGACCCGTGTCTTTGGGCTGTGCAGAGACCGGCCTTGAGAACGCCGCTCTACCTTGCTAAAACCACAGCTTGCCAGCGCCGGCTCGCCGGACTCGGTAAGTTAGAAAGGACAGAAATCATTTTTTTAAATCTGGAGTTCTCTGTAAAACAGTGAGAGGCGCTGAGGAAAGCAAGTAGAGGCTGTGAAGTTTGATAGTGACGGTAACCAGAGGGAGCGATGCATGTTTCTGCTTTCTCTCTCCATCTGCCTCTTTCTCCATGTGCAGAATCGGGGTTCTGGTTGTGACCTCATTCACTGTGATAAAAGCAGGTGTAAGATGCACAAAGTGCCCTGAGAGCCACAGAGGGAAGATGTTTTTCCAGAAAGACTGGCGTCAGGGCACCATGTGTGTCTGACCCTCCCGGAACCTTCCGGGCATGTCTAGTGTGGCCTGGTATTCTGGTGGCTGTGGACCATGGATGGTCTCTAAATGTGCCTCCCATTTTGACCTCATTCTCCACCTAAGAAGACACTGACACCCACTGAGTTACAGACACTCGTGGGAAGGAGTTGCCTCTTGAAAGAGATGCCAGGGGCAGAGGGAGAGACGTTTTCTTCATGGGGAGGATTCTGGGAAGGAAGGATTTGGAGTCAGGTGCTGTGGTGAGTCCCCAGCTTTGTTCTGACCGAGCCGTGGTTCTCGGCCCCAAGGCTTCCCCCTGGAAATGAAGGAATGCCTACACTGTGAGCCCTTCACAGGGCCCAGGGGAGATGACAAGAAACATTAGTTATGATCTGAATAAACTTTGTACATAATCAGGTGTGGCAGTTAGAGACCGTCTCTTCCCGGTCCTTTGTGTTGAATTTCGCCCTTTACTGAGAAGATCTGATTGTCCTTATCAGGGAAACTCAGAGTCTAGGTACCTCATGGTATTAGAAGTGGTAGGAAGGGCATCATCTGTGGTCCTCCGGTCAGCCAGTTTGGGTTTCTTTCTTCTTCTACTGAGTAACTTCATCCTATTTCATAAATATCCTTGTTATTTCTTGGCACCTTAAGCAGGGAGATGAACAACATAACTGGGATTGCTGTATATTTTCACTTTGGTCAGGAGATTCTTCTTGAGACTTCTACTAAAGGTCTTTCTGTTCCCATCCTGACCCTCCAAATGTGTTACACGTGGTAGCTGGCAGGTGAACATTAAAATTAACTGTAGGAGACTCTGGCGTTCCTGGGACAAAAGCGCTGGCGGGGGGAGGGGGGGTATGTGTGTGCTCAGACCTTGGCCAGTAGGTTCCCTCACGTGATTGGGTTTTCTCCAAATGTAGCTGGAGAAGCCCTACTGGCTCTTGGGGAAGCTGAAAAACCTGGCCTAAGAACAAGCCTTTCTTTTTCAGGCTTTTGTTTGTATATATATTTTTTTTAATTTTTATTGTTATGTTAATCCCCATACATTACATCACTAGTTTTAGATGTAGTGTTCCATGATTCATTGTTTGTGTGTAACACCCAGTGCTCCATGCAGAACGTGCCCTCCTCAATACCCATCACCAGGCTAACCAATCCCCCCTCCCCTCTCCCCTCAAGCCTTTCTTTTTCCATCAGAATGTTTCTAGAATGGGTATCAGGAGGAAGTCTGGTGGCTGGAACGAAAGGCACTTGAGAAATAGAACTAAAGTGAAGACATGTCACTGGTACAAAACAACTCGGGAACAGGCAGGCTTAGGTGGAGGTAGGCTCTGGAAGCGCCGTGGAGCTGGAACAAGTGCTGAGCTCCTCGGCCTCACCTGAGAGGCCTGCTGTGCTGCTCATTGCCCCCCCGGGGGGCGGGCAGGGGGCTCCCTGATGGGGGCCCTCCTGCACGGAGCTAGGGGACCATGGCAGCTGGTGGCAGCAAGAGTGGGGAGCCCACAGCTAGCGGGTTAATGACAATCCACAGCGACCCTCGCAGAGAGACTGATGTCAAACAGCACCACGCGGATGCTTCCAGAAGCATGGCAGCGGCAAGGGGTATGGGGACTATTGGAACAGCACTTGGCTTAGGACCAGAGTAGCCCAATCCACCCTGGCTCACGCAGGGTTCGAGCAGGCAAACAATGGCGCAAATACTGATGGAGGCCTCCGTTGGCAAGCCCCAGTTTCAGCTTGCAAGATGAGTCTGAAAAATTACCCTTTCGGGAGAAAAATGCTCCAGACTTGGGTCTCATCCCCCAAGTGATTGAATCACTGTTCAGCAATAATTCAATTTTTTAAAGATATGCAAGATTAGAATGAGGGTGGTGGTGGTGGTTATCAAACCCAGAATAAATGTTAGGGGCTTTCTTACGTAGCTCATCTCTTTTTAAAAAGGGATTTTTTTTTTCCTCTTTCCCGAGCTGAATCTTTCCTGTGGCAACAGTCACAGGCCAAGTAAGGCAGGAGCATAAAGACATCAAGCCCGGGGCGCCTGGGTGGCTCAGTTGGTTAAGCAACTGCCTTCGGCTCAGGTCATGATCCTGGAGTCCCAGGATCGAGTCCCACGTCGGGCTCCCTGCTCGGCAGGGAGCCTGCTTCTCCCTCTGACCCTCCCCCCTCTCATGTGCTCTCTGTCTCTCTCATTCTCTCTGTCTCAAATAAATAAATAAAAATCTTATAAAAAAAAAAAAGACATCAAGCCCATCCATCATCCACTGATGCAGAATCCCCTTGCTGATGAGAAAGTGTTGGCATCTTTCCTTAGCCTAATCCCAAAAGAACAGGAAGTCAGGGATCAGGAATGGGGCTAAAGGGCCGTCAGTCAGATAAGAAATATCTATTGCTATCTTTTGCCCAACCTTTCTGTAGATGAAGGCTTCCTTTTAGTGTTAAAAGGAACTAAGGCCTCTCTCATGATTGTGGCTCCACTTTATTGTCCATTAATTGAGAAAAAATTAATAATGACAAGTGTTTATAACAGTGCCCAAATACCATTCGAAAATAGTAACACATGGATGTGTAAGATACTGTTTTTCAGTCTCAGGCAATGGTTGGAAGATATTGGCAAAGCCGTTGTAACAGCTCCTGGAAACGCAGGAGGAGAAAAAGCTAAGACATAATCTTACCCTTAAGAAATCTATCATCTTGGGGCGCCTGGGTGGCTCAGTTGGTTAAGCGACTGCCTTCGGCTCAGGTCATGATCCTGGAGTCCCGGGATCGAGTCCCGCATCGGGCTCCCTGCTCGGCGGGGAGTCTGCTTCTCCCTCTCCCACTCCCCGTTTGTGTTCCCTCTCTCGCTGTGTCTTTCTCTGTCAAATAAATAAATAAAATCTTTAAAAAAGAAAAGAAAAGAAAAGAAATCTATCATCTAGAGGTGCCTGGGTGGCTCAGTCGGTTAAGCATCTTCCTTCAGCTCAGGTCATGATCCTGGGGTCCTAGGATCGAGTCCCACGTCGGGCTCATTGCTCAGCGGGGAGCCTGCTTCTCCCTCTGCCTGCCACTCTCCTTACTTGTGCTCTTTTTCTCTCTGTCAAATAAATAAAATCTTAAAAAAAAAAAAAATCTATCATCTAGTTTTAAAAGTGACCTCACAGCGATGGGATTAGCGTAGCCCTGGGAGACCGAGAGCTATGGGACAAGTCAGGGATTTACTTGGTACTTGACACAGTACCTTTCACCCACAGAGTTCCTCCGGAAGTGCTGCGGGGGATTACTGAGAGGGAAGCAGAGGGGAGGGATCACCTGTGGTCAGAGGCTGTCCCAGGACCGAGCTCCACGCAGGAGAGAGGCAAGTGGCTGTCTAGGGGCTCCACACCTGGGGCCTTCCTTCAGAACGACCACGTCTCCACTGGCTTGAGAACTGTGGACCTTACAGACAGAAACAGCCTGAAGTCAGCCTGTCTCTATTCCAGGCTCACTGTGGTGCTTTGAAAAATAGAGTTCACCTTTCTACCTAGAGATTCGTCCTCTTCCCTTGGATACCTTAGAGGGAAGTGGTAAAGAAAAAATAAATCAGCAGCCTGATCCTCTAAGACCAGCCAGTGGTCAGACTTTTGGGGGTGGGTGGAGGAGGGTGGAAGGTGGCAAGTCTGTTTCGCACCTCCCTGCCCCCCAGGGAGAGGTCTGGAAGTGGAAGTCCAAAGACTTCTTTCTCAGAGGGCAAGGGGTTGTCCTGTGAGTGCAGGAGAGCATCCTGGCTAAGCACAGGAGAACTCGGTTGAGCAAACTAAAATTTTGTGTTTTACACTTGAGTTAGGGACATGGTGGTAACTATGGGCTGGAAATGGAACTGGGGCATATTCATAATAAGTCACAGGTCACCAGGAAGTTTGGCAGAGCCCAGAGCTAGACCCAGGTAAAGAAAATTAGACCTTCCTAAAGAGCACCTCTAAAACACACTATCAAAAACTAACAGAAAGCGGGTTGCCTTATATTAATGCCAATTCAGCAGAAATAAAGGATCTCCCAGAGCCATCAACTTTCTATGGTTAAAAGCCAAATGAGTCTGGTAATTTTATTATAATACTTTTCCCTTCTCCTTTGCCCTCAGGAACACTTGGCATCCTTTATCAAGGCATTGATAACATTAGGTACCTGCAAAATGCTTCAGTAAAAAAATGTAATTTCGTACAGCTCTGATGATCTACTGGTTCAGTAAAATGTCAGAGCTTGCTACCAAAGGCACCCTCCATGGACAGGGACTGTGGTTTAAATATTGACTCGCTCTGTGCTCAGTGATTATCACAAGTATGGGAAGATTCCTTCTTTTCTCCCTCTTGCCCTTCCTTTCTTTCTTCCTTCTACATTTATTGAATGTCTGCTCTGTGCTGAAGATACAAATTAGACACAATCTCTTGCCTCATTGAGCTTCCAGGCCAGTTGGGAAATAGCAAAGATGGCTCTTGCTAAAAAAGAACTAAATCTAATGGTTAGCAATAGGTAAGCCATGAAGAAATAACAAATGTCCACAAACATGTAAAGAAGGGAAAACAAACCAGCTCTGCGGCATTTTATCTGAGTATCAATGATACGGGCCACAGGTTTTGTTTGTTAAAGGGTACAAACAGAAGGTGTTAGATAAGTGCTTTTTGAAGAAATTAATTAACACAGTCACAGATGCTAGCACCACCAAATGCCTCTGAGATTCTCTAGGCCAACGTTTTCATTTTATAGAAGAGGACATTAAGACATGGGAAGGTCAAAGGGCCTGGGTGAGCTGAGGATGGAGCAGGGAACGGCAGCCATGTCTCCTGGCCCTTGTGCTTTTTCTGCTGTGTTGCTCCTTGTCTGGGCATTCAACATACAATTTTTTGTTTTGTTCGCTTATTTTATCTTATTTTATTTTGCTTTAACCACTTTACTGAGGTATGAGGATTGATGTACAAAAAGCTGTACATATTTAAGGTATACAAGTTGATGAGTTTAGAGATAAGTATATGCCCCTGAGCCAATCAAGGCCATAAACTTATTCATTATCACCGCTAAAAGTTTATTTCTGCCCCGTTTCTCTCTTTCTTTCTTTTTATTATTATTTTTTTTCTTTTGTGGTAAGAGTACTTCACATAAGATCTACCCTCTTAGCAAAATTTTAAGTATATGATACAGAATTGTTCGCTATAAGTCCTATGGTTGTACAGATCTCCAGAATTTATTCATCTTGCATAACTAAAATTTTATCCCCTTTGACTGACACCTCCCCCACGACATGTGATTTTTTTTTAAAGGGATTAAAACATAGTCTTTGTCTTCAAGTAGCTCAGAGTCTGGGAGGGAAAATGCTACTGCAAAAGGACTAAGGCTGAGCTGAAGGAGAAGGAAGTGGGTTTCTGGGCATTAAACAAAACAGTAAACTAGTTAAAAGAGTGTTTAAGAGGAATCCTTTATAACAAGAGGAATGTGGTTCAGCTGGGTCAGTGCAACATGAGCTTCTGTAATGTTCCCTTCAGGTGGTGGACTCTGTGAGCTGAAGCAGGTACAGAGCCAGGGCCTGGCGCCCAGCGAGGGCCTTGGGTGGGCTCGAGGCAACATACTCCCAACCCAGGCATCTGTCTTCCAGATTCTGATGAGAGGAAGCAGAGGGCGGAGATGGAAATGCAAAGGAACGTGGAGAGAGTGTGGTCTTCGTAAGTCAGCCAGACCTGGGTTCTAGTCCCAGCTCTGTCATGGCCTCTGCTGGGAAACTTCCAGCTTGTGACTTTCATTTTCCTCATTTATGAAATGAGGAGAACATCATCTCCTTTCTAGGGCTGTTGCGACTTAATAATGATCAAATATATAGAGAAGCTCCTAGTACACTGCTTCTTAGCAGGTGCTCAGGAATCTCAATGAAATCTAAATCATTTAAATCCATCATCACTAAAAGAAGAAAATAGAAAAATTAAGCAGCTCAACAATTTCAATTGCTAGTGAGAATGTGGACAAGGAGCCCACTCAGCAGTGCTGGTGAAAGTGTAAATGGTACAACCACTTCAGAGAACCGCCTAGCATTCAGTGAGGTGGAAGATGCACATGCCCATGACCTGCCTATGACCCAGAAGGTCCTCTATTAAGTATACACTAAACTCATGCACACATGCCTAGGTATGTCAGAACAATGTTCGCAGTCGCACTAGACTGGAAACAACCCAGGTAGCCATCAACATTAGAACAGATAAACTGACTATAGATTATAGCTAGATGGAGAGCTCTTCATGCAATGGACGCTATGGCAATGAAAATGAAGGTCAGCAGCACACAGCAACATAGGTGAACCTCACAAACATGGTATCAAGAGAGAGCAGCAAGATCCAAAAGAACACATGGAAAAGACCACATATGGGGCACCTGGGTGGCTCAGTCGTAGAGCAAACGACGCTTGATCTCAGGGTTGTGAGTTCAAGCCCCACAGATGGGCGTGGAGCCTACTTAAAAAAAAAAAAAAAAGAAAAGATCACATAAGAGGTGTGATCCTATTCGTATGAAGATCAAAAACAGGCAAAACTAAAGGATTATGTTTAGGGATGCAAACATAGGTGGAAAGCTATAAAGAAAAGCAAAGAAATTACGACAAAAATTAGAAGTGATTACTTCTAGGGAGAGAGAGGGGGGCTTTGATGGGGAAGAGCATCCCAGGGATTTGTAGGGTGCTGGTAATGTTCTATTTCTTGACCTGTGTGTTAGTTATATGATGTTTTCTTAACAAGCATTCATTAAACTGTACTGTCACATAAACTAAACTCTTCTGTTATTTTCTGTAGGCATGTTATATTTCTCAATAAAAAAGTGGAAAAAAAAGAAAGTATATGTTGAAAGAGGAGATAGGCATATCATCCTTATAGATACAGGACAAGTACAAAATATAGATGTATCTAAAATATTTTAAGTGCCTTTGTTTCACACTGGATAAATTGAAAGATTCGAGGTTAATAAACTTTTTTTAATATCTGAGAGAATGAAAGCATTAGGCAGGTCCACATGAAGGACTTCTAGAAGGGATTTACCAAGCATTCTCATCTTCTGAGTATTTCTTGAATCCAGAAGTTGAGCAACAATGACATAAGAATTCTGACTGGCCTGATTTCAGTATTAATAGACTACAACTGTGGAAAAGGGGAGGGAACTAACTTAAACATACCCAGATAAACTAGTTCTTATACTTATTTTTTTTTAAAAGATTTTATTTATTTATTTGACAGATAGAGACATAGCGAGAGAGGGAACACAAGCAGGGGGAGTGGGAGAGGGAGAAGCAGGCTCCCCTCCTAGCAAGGAGCCCGATGCGGGGGACTCGATCCCAGGACCCTAGGATCATGACATGAGCTGAAGGCAGCTGCTTAACTGACTGAGCCACCCAGGCATCCCTAGTTCTTATATTCTTGAGAAAGGAATGCAATTCTAATTGTTCACTTGGGGGTCAAATCATTTAAAAAGAACAACTTCTTGATAATATTGTGTTTTGGGGGGAAGGTCAAAATGACCATTTCCAGATTGGGCCTCATGGAGTTCCTCCACCTGTGGTTTCCCAAGACGGGCTCTGATTCTTGATTCAGCAGGTGAAGAAACTTGATTTCACCACTTCCCGAAGAGTTGTCAGGTCTGGGGGGACAGCTGAGAAGGGTTTCTGAGGCCACTGACCTTCCCTTGGCTATTGGACTCTCCGCTCTGCCCCCTGTGCCCTGGAGGTGCAGGCCACAGTTTCTCCCTTTTCTAGGCTCCCTGTGGGTCGCAGCCCTTCCAGTTGGTTGTCATGACAACCGATGCGCTCTCCAACAACATAGTTTCATAGCACAACAAGTGAAAAAAAAAGGGGAGGATTGCCTCAACCCTCATCTTCTTATTGGTGGGCAAAATTCCTACAAACTCCACAGGGAGTTTCACTCTCCCTAGTGAATAGGAAAGCCTGACCCAAAGTGGTGCGGTTTGGTTAGTTTCCTACACAGGACAGGTACCCTAGGGATTGTGGTTTTTTATGGAATAATTCACTTGGATTCATTATTTGTTTCCAAAATACAGATTTTATAAAAGTCATTTTAAGAGTAAAAAAAAAAAACATTATACATTATACATATATCTCACATTATACATTTGAGAACTGGAGTTGTAAAAGGGCTCTCAACGCTGTGCAAATGTTTGAGGTTCGGATGTTGTGCTTTCATACGGGGACTTGTGTTTGGAGGCCTGGACACTTCTTCCTCACATATGTCTCCTTAGCGATTCTGTCACCCATTTTGTTGGCATCAGCTGTCTCTCCAGAAATGAGCACGAGTAGCCCCGAAGAGGGCACAGATATGTGATATTAGAGGAGAAATATCCAGAGGGGCAAAGGAGTGAAGGTGAGACCTTTCCAACATGTGGAGAAGAGTGGATGGAACCACCAACCGGAATTTCCTCTCTGGTGAGAAGCCAGGTGCTCAGGCCAGACACCCGGAATGTTTCTTGGAGCGGACTCAGAAAGCAGGTCCCAGTAACACCACTAGGACACCTGCTCAGACAGGCCACCAAGAAGGGGTCTACCAGCACCTGAACTGAGAGAAATGTTCCTCCAACAAAGGATAAGCTTTCTCCTAAGACATTTGAACCGTCACTAATGGATAACATTCAAACTGAAATACTCCATCCTTACCAAGCAACTGTGGTAGCTTACTTGGTACTCTTCTATGCCGGGGTTTGCTGTAACAGATGGGCAGGCCTCAGACATTGCTAGTTTGAGAATTTTAAGCTGTCTACATCAGACCTGCAAAATCTGTCAAACTTTTATATGTTTCCTCTGTCACCTTCCTGTTCCACAGGTTTACTCCATTTCCAGCTGGGGATATAGGAGAGGCAATAATCAGATCTAATGTCTCTCTTTTTTTTTAAAGATTTTATTTATTTATTTGACAGAGAGAGACACAGCGAGAGAGAGGGAGCACAAGCAGGGGGAGTGGGAGAGGGAGAAGCAGGCTTCCCGCGGAGCAGGGAGCCCGATGCGGGGCTCGATCCCAGGACCCTGGGATCATGACCTGAGCCGAAGGCAGACGCTTAACGACTGAGCCACCCAGGCGCCCCAGATCTAATGTCTCTTGAACCCTGTTGGGGTTTTAGTATTAGAGTCCTCCTGGAAAACTTGACGCACTAGTGGACATGCCAAATTGCACCAGCTAGATGTAATACAGTCTGAAGAGTAATGAATGGTTCCATATGGCCTTGATTTCTTTAAAGGACTGCATCAATATTTTATTTTTTATTTCTTTTAAAGATTTTATTTATTTGAGAGAGAGAGCACTAGCAGGGGAGCGGGGCAGAGGGAGAGGGAGAAGCAGACTCTGCGCTGAGCAGGGAGCCCGACATGGGGCTCGAATCCAGGACTCCGAGCTCATGGCCTGAGCAGAAGGCAGATGCTTAACTGACTGAGCCACCCAGGCGCCCCCTTCATCAATATTTTAAAGTAATTTGTAATTAAGAGTCCAATTACTAGGCATTTAAAATAGATTTTCTAACAAGTGGACATAGACCCAGGCTTACTTCACTCGTATTCTCAAGATGAGAAATGGAATGGGTGAACCACTTACAAAGCCCAGTGCTGTGTGTTGTAGGCTGGCCGGCAGGCAGCACTGCATTAATTCTGCCTTCATGCCTTCCTTTCCTGTACAAGTGATTTGTTGGATCTTACAATAGGATTTTAAAAACTGTGCTCACAAACTCAGTTCTTGCTGCTGGCTTTCAAAAGAAGAGTTGAGTACTTCCTTCCTTCAACTGACAACCACAACCTATAAGGTATTCAGCCTGGCCCCTATATGTCTTCAAGGACCTAAAATCTAGTTGGGAAGAAAAAATTAAAAATAAATAAGAAGTACTTTGATTTCAAATTTGTTTAGCTTTTTTTTAGACGCCTGTTCTCTTTTATTTCTTGAAATATATTAAACACACTTACTATCTGTGTCTGCTTATTCGAATACCTCAAATCTTTGTGTATCTGATCTTATTTTTTGTTTCTATCTGCCTTTACTTATGGAGGCTTGCTTCCTTATTTGTTTTGTTTCTGATTGTAAACTTCTGTTCTTGAAGCTTTATCTAGGGACATTCTTTGGGGTCTAAGTTCAAGATAATCTTCTCTGGAGAGGATTTGTGTTTGTTTTGCCCGTTGTTTGGAGCACCCCAATCTTGGACTCATTGAGTTTTAAAAATTCCATGGTATGTTGAATTTAGATCACAATCTTCCAGCAGGCCACACTATAGTTACGAACTCTCAAGGAAGAGTCGTATCTCCTTTTTGTTTTTCTCCATCCAGCACCAGGATCAATACAGGCAGATTTTTCGGGGGTCCTCTTCTGTACAGCAAGTCAATTTCACATTCATCTTGACTTTGGTTCTTTTGGAATCCCAGTTTTATGAAAGAGGTTCTTTTTTAAAAAGTATGTGTGTTTTATTTTAAATGAAATTATTTTCTCCCAACTCTATTGAGGTATAATTGACATGTAACATTGTGTAAGTTTAAGATGTACAGTGGGTGCTTGCTCTGGCAGCACACATACTACAATTGGAAAGATACTGTGCAAAGGTGACATGCAAGTTTGTGAAGCATTCCATATTTTTTTTTAAAAAAAAGGTGTATAGCATGATTATTTGATATGTGCATATATTGTACCATGATTATCACCATTAGGTTAGTTAACACATCCATCACCTCACATAGTTACCCTTCTGTGTGTGTGTGGTGAGAACATTTACGATTTACTCTTTTAACAATTTTCAGGTATAAAATACAGTGTTGTTAACTATAGACACCATGCTCTGCATTAGATCCCCAGAACTTATTTATCTTGTAACTGAAAGTCTGTATCCTTTGACCAACAGCTTTCCATTTCCCTCACAAAAGCCCCTGGCAACCACAAATCTACTCTCTGTTTTTGTGAATTTGGCTTTTTTAGATCCTACATATATGTGAGATAATACAGTCTTTCTCTGTCTGACTTACGTCACTTAGCATAGTGCCCTCAAGTTTCATCCACGTTGTCACAAATGACAGGATTTCCTTCTTTTTATGGCTGAGTAATATTCCATTGCATATATACCACATCTTTATTCATTTATCTTTCAGTGGACACTTAGGTTGTTTATATGCCTCGGGAAACAGGCCTTAGGTATTGTGAATTATGCTGCAATGAATATTGGGGGTGCACATATCTTTTTGAGATAGTGATTTCATTTCCTTTGGATCTCTAGAAGTGAGATTGCTTGATCATATGGTTGTTCTATTTTTAATGTTTTGAGGAACCTCCTTACTGTTTTCCATAGTGATTGTGCCAATTTAAACTGGGATAGGTTCTTACTTTGCTTATGATCTTGGGTAGGCTTGAGGGTTTATCTTCTGTGTCTCCATCACTGCACGCCTGTCAATGTGGAAGTTCAAGGACACTGCAGTTTGACAGATTTTCTAGGAGCTTGCTCACTTAGCAGGGGTCCTACCTTAACTTTGTTTTTTCCTTCATTTCTTGCCAGCTCAATGATTCATTTAAAAAAAATAGTAAAAAATCTTATCCAACTTTGGTTTTCATCAAAAGGTTTGTTCTGAGTATCTGTTCCACACATTAAATTGAAGTACTTTAAAAATAAGGTTAGTGGGTGC
The DNA here is from genome assembly GCF_002201575.2 of Neomonachus schauinslandi. Lineage (NCBI taxonomy): Eukaryota > Metazoa > Chordata > Mammalia > Carnivora > Phocidae > Neomonachus > Neomonachus schauinslandi. The sequence goes on along the minus strand of NC_058410.1, from coordinate 52,373,092 downwards.
CTGGGTGACTCAATCAGTTAGGCATCTGACTGTTGATTTAGGCTCAGGTCATGATGTCAGGGTCCAGCCCTGTGTCAGGCTCCTCTCTCAGTGGGGAGTCTGCTTAAGATTCTCTCCCTCTCCCTCTGCCCCTCCTTTTGCTCCAGTGCTCTCGCTCTCTCCCTAAAATAAATAAATCTTAAAAAAAGAGAAAAGGTTAGACAATGTATAAGCAATTGCTTAGCAGGATTGAAGTAGTTTTTCAAATGCTTCCATTCCCTTCACTTTCTATTCAGAACAAATCTTTGTCTTCAGAACACCAAACAGTGGCTGAGTGGAGTGGGGGCAATGGTGTGCTAGCAAACTGACTCTCAGGAAAAGAAAACAAAACAAAACCCACAAAAGACTTGATTGTTAGCATTTGCCAATTTCTGTGGGGTAACAACTCCCACAACAGTCCATTTCAAGTAACCAATTTGATTCATTGAACAGAGAGCCGGGAAGGGACGAACACAGTTGTTTCTCATGAGCTGCAATGAGCCAACCCCACTGAGTCCTGTAGAAGTAGAAGATAGAAGTTAGGGTGGCTAAGTCCAATGTCTAGTGGTCCATCAGGAGACATAAGTGAAGAGGGCCTGATGATGAAGAGGTGAACTGGAGCGCACATACCAGCTCATTGTTGCCACATGTTACCAGATCTTATTTTTCAAGAAGAGTGAGAAATCTGACTTTCAAGTGAAATATCCTCCTTTTCAAATATTGCCAATTGATTCAAAAACTTTAAAAACACATAAGAGATCCAAGAAAACAACCTGATGGATGCAGATTTGTCTCAACACCAGCTTTGGCTTGGCTGAGTTAGTGCTTGAGGTTATGTTTGTGTATCTGGTTCCAGCTTTGTTTCTCTAGGCTAAATGGCCCACATAGGGAAATACTGTTGGAAAAGCATTGCAGGGTTTGGGAAAGAGCACATGTCACGGATTCATACAGCCTTTGGTTCAAATTCTGGGCCTGCCACTCATTGTGTGACCTAGGGCAAAATGCTGTGAAATGAGAGGGATGGTCCCTGCTGGGGGAGGTTGTTCTAGAGACAAACTGAGCTATTTTGGTATGGGACCTGCCCCCTTTGTGCATACTTAACGATTGTGTCATCATTCTTGAGCAGAAGTCAATAGTCATAGCGGAGGGCAAACACTGGAGTGTAAAGAAGAGAGACCTCTAATTCAGTGTTCTCAGTTTTCACTGCCTTAGATTCACTTGGTAAATATTAAAAAAAAAAAAAATTAACACCAGACCACACTCTTAAAGATTCTGATTCAGTTGGTGCAAGATGGAGACTGGGCATCACTATATTAAAAGCCAACCCCTCCCAGTATTCTAAGCCTAATGCTTTAGATTCATCTCCTTTAACATAATCTTTCCAACAAACCCAAAAAGTATTATTCTCATTTCATGAATGAGGAACTGAGGCCAACTGTTAAATAACAGCCCACGGTCACATAGCTGGTAAGTGAAGGGATCAGACTTGACCTCAGAGCCTGACTTCTTAAACCCCATGCCATTTAGCATCACTGTATCCACCTCGGAAGGCCTTTGGGAGGGCTTACGTACTGCATATAAAGTGCTTAGTTCAGGGTCTGGAAGCAACAAACAAAGGTGAGCTATCATCATTACCTTATAACACCAAAACAGAGAATCCTTTCCATTTTCTCTTCTCTATGCAGTTCCCTTTCAGGTAAATCTTCCATCTTTTTTGGATCCCCTGCTTCTTCCCTGCTGTAAACACACATAGTTGTCCTCCAGATGAATCTTAGGACAGTCACTGTAATGACTGGGGAAGCTCTGTGCCAGGGTGGGTCATGCCTGAAGAAGGTAAAGAGGAGGAGAGAGGACAGGAGCCCCAGAGATTCTTGGAGAGGACGGTGATGAAACCTGCCTCAAATGATGTCCTGCTAAATAACAAAAATTCAACTGGTACATTTGAAGATCAAATTGGCTTCGTTAACCCATTCATGAATTGAGCAGCATCCCATCTAGCAATAGAAAGGAGCTCCACCAAGCTGTAGAGAAGGAAAGGTTTTTAAAGGTGGAAGGGGGGTGGACAAGGAAATTATTAGAAAAGAATGCATTGTTTCAGTCAAGGTTGCCTTCCTAAGGGGACTAGACAGAGTCTATCAGGTTGGTTATCTCATTAGTGCTGACCAGGTAATTCCATGTTGACTGGTTAAGGGTTACATTCCTGGGGGTGGGATGGGGTGGGTGTTGAAACTGCAATTAGGTTAGGTATGAAGTCTTGGTTTGTTGATGTGGGACTTGGCATAAGTAACTCCATTTGGGGCCTGCTGTCTCCATAACACCCTGAAAGATAAGCCAGAGTTCAAGCTCTTCAGTATATGGTATTCAATATGTTTTTCCCATGAGTAGTTTGCAGAAGAATGGGGAGGCAGAGGAAGGGACTAATGGGGGTGTCAGACAAAGGGTGGGGAGCAGCTATAGACCTGAATATTGGGGATCCTTCTTTCTTTCCACCTGGCTCACGAACTTGTTTGAAGGTATTTGTTTTCACTCTTCATTGTTGAGATGGATGTAGAAGCCAGTCATAGAGGGAAATGAGCACTTTGTTGACAGGCAGCATGCTCAGTCCCCAGTATTTAGGGTCTGGGGTCAGGGAGTGTGTAGCTGACCTAGGTGAGGGGAGGATAGGGCAAGGACACAGGTGCTTAGTGGTAGCCCCCTTAGAGGCAGAGCTCTGGTATCTACCACCAACTGCCTCACAATTAGATATTGGAAATGGTGAATTTACTTAGCTTATTCAGGTAAAAAAAAAAATTTGTTTTAAAGATTGCATTTATTTGAGAGAGAGTGCAAGTGCACGAGTAGGGGGAGGTGCAGAGGGAGAACCATACTCCCCGTTGAGCGGGGAGCCCGACTTAGGGCTCCATCTCAGGATGCTGGGATCATGACCTAAGCTGAAGGCAGACTAATCGACGGAGCCACCCAGGCTCCCCCACGTAAATAAAATTTTAAACAAAACAAAACAAAATGAAGTGGACAATGACTACCTTAAGTCATTTATAAAAATTAACAAGAAGTGAGGAGAGTTTTGACCAAAAATTCTACCACCAAGGTAATGTTGGCACTCCTTCTCGATCAACAGCCATAACTTACTCAGCTTTCCTATACACATCTTCCTTGACTTATGATAGGGCTATGTCCTGAAAATATTGTTAAGTTGAAAATGTATTTAACACACCTACCTAACCTACCAAACATCATAGCTTGGCCTAGCCTACCTTAAACACGCTCAGAACACTTAACATTAGCCTACAGTTGGGCCAGATCATCTAACACAAACCCTATTTTATAATCAGGTGTTGACTATCTCATGTAATTTATTGAATAGTGTACTGAAAGTAAACACAGAATGACTGCATGGGTACAGAATGGTTATAAGTATATCGGTTGTTAACCCCCCCGATCAGGGGGCTGACTGGGAGCTGTGGCTCACTGGGGCTGCCCAGCACCACGTGCAGCTGTGGGGGTGGGGAGTGGGGGAGCATAGATTAACATTCAAAATTGAAATAGGGTTTCTACTGAATGTGAATCCCTTGTGCACCACTGTAAAGTTGAAAAATCCTAAAATCCTAAATTGAAAAATCGTAAGGTGGGGATTATATGTACTAAAAAGTTGAGGGGAAAAAAAGGTGGACAGAAGAAATGAAGGACCAAGGAGGCCTTGGAGGGGAAAGTAAAGGTCAAAGCAATTTCCTGCGAAAATACAACAATTACTGAGGTTCAGCCTCTTAGTTTTCAAAGGTTTGCCCACAGGGGACAAATTACAAGGGTCAACTCTCTGGGTATGATGCACATTTACCAAGCTGAATGTTTATAGTTGCTGCCTTTTGAAGTTTTTGTTGTTGTTGTTTTTCCATTTGAAGTTTTGATCCTCAATCCATTTGAAATTTGCCCAACACTATGCATGACCTCTTGTGTTTTTGTCTTGTACTGTTTTTCAACTCTTGAAATACTGAACTTTTTAATGTCTCTCTCCCCCCACGACTGTAAGCTCTTTGAGGTACATAGATATATCATGTCCCCAACCCCCATTCCTCACCAATAGGGTCACAAAGAGCTCAATCTACTGAATCTTTAACTCTTCCATTTTTTTGAATGCCCTTGGGTTATGTATTCTCTAAATGGACACTGAACAGGTTTATAGTGCAAATCTAATGGCGGAGATCCCAGCCAGTGTAAACGCATTCTTTCTAAATCTGCATGTATTTTAACGACAAAAGATTGCTTAGATTCAGAGAGGGAAAAGCGTGCATTTCTTTTACAGTGTGTTATAAATATTAAGAAGGAGCAACTGAAAGTTCTCTGGATTTTATGCTGTATCACGGTGCAAAGCACTGGGTGATCTGGCCTCCGGGTTCCTCCCGCAAAGCTGAACACGACTCCCAGTAATATGCCCAAAAGCAGCCCCCCTTCCATGTGCACTTTGAAGCCCCACTCTGAAGCCCCGATCCACCCCTCCCACCCCCTACGGACACCTGCAGTTGAGTGTTGTGGTCCTGTTTCAACGTCCACATTGCCATGCTATAAACCAAACGCAAACTCAGGGCTTCTCAGGTCAGGCCCACAATGAGGAGAGGAGCAGCAAGCACAGAAGCAACCTCAGGAAGCAGTCAAAGCCCCCTTCCAAAGACAAGCGGAGGTAGCAAAAGCGTTGTACTTGGCAGAGCTGTAAGCCCCAGTGACGGGTGTATAAAGGGCTGGGGACATTCTGAGCTAGGTAGCGAGGTCACAAACTACGCAAGATGGTAACAGTCTACCTCGTGGCCAGGGTGTAGTGTGCCAGGGAGTATGTGAGCGTGTGAAATTGGCTCTGGAACCTGTGGCCGCGGAGCCCGGCCTTGTGCGGCCTCCAGGGCGAGAAGTAGGTGGCTTTGTTCCCGGAATGTGAATGTGGGAGCCGAAGCCGGGCTTAAAGAAGGCAGCTTTCCGCGGCGGGAACTCGACGTCTCCGTAGAGGCTTTGGCAGCGCGCGAAACTCGCCATCAGGCTCCCCGGCCCGCCCCAGCCGCTGCGCTGGAAGCCCGAAGAGGGGACAGCCTGGCTGGTCGGTGAACAGAGCCCGGAGAGGCCGTGGCGCGGGCCTGCCGCGTCCCCCCAGCCAGCGCGGGCGGCCCCACGCGCCCGCCACTCAGCCGCGCGGCCAGCACAACATTCCATTTAAAAATAACACCCACGTGCGCTGGTAAACAAGCGCGCGCGGCTACTGTGCCGCGCGCCCCAGGCGAGCCAGTACGGCGCGCGCCCACCCTCCTCCCGCACGTGTCTGCCGGCTCCGCCCGCGCCGCTCCTGCGTTGCTCACTCTCCTCCCCCTCCGACGGCCGCGCACCGCCCCGAAGCCCCGAGTCCTGCCGCTCCAGGGCCCTAGCTTCCTCCCATGCTGCCAGGCGCGCCCCGCTGGGTGCTCTCCAACTTTCCTTCCCCGACACCGCCACAACGCGGCAGGACCCATCGCCCCAGGTCTGCTCCCCTTCTCCCCTCCCCTGTCTTCTTAAGCCCCCTCCCTTGAACTCTCCCTCAGCGTGCGAAGGACTGGCTTCTGGGTCGCCCTCTCTTTCTCCTCTCCTCCCTCCCTTCCTTTCTTCCTTAGAATTTTACTCGATTGTTTATTATTTGCCGGGGGGGCGGGGGCGGGAGGCGGAGAGGGGTGTCTGGGGCCTGGAGACTGGTGGCCGCGGCCAGTCAGCACGCGGCGTGGTTTGACGAGTAGGCGGCGCAGCGAATGGGGACGCGGCGCAGAGCTCCCCGGTCACGCGCGTGTGGATACAATGACATCATCTGTTTGTACGCGTCGAACTAGCTTGGTGCAGGGGCGGGGCCGCACGTCACTTGAGTGACGGGCCCTGCGCAAAGCCCGGAGCCTGGAGTCCGCTGGGCGGGCGGACTCCTGAGTACCCTGGGTTGGACCTTTTTGTGTATTGGATTGTGAGGAGCTAGCTCTAGACTCTGAGCTATTTCCAGTGACTTAGGAGGATTTAAGAAAAAGGGGGAAAAGAAAGATACTTATGAACCAAAGTGAATAGGCTTTTGGTGTGCGTGTCGCATGTAGTGCACTCGTAGTGCACAAATGAACAATTTAGATGCTGATAGTAGGATAAGGACTTGTGAAGATGTTTTTCTAAACCTAAAGAAATATCTTTTTAAAAAACTAAAAAATGCACAAGTAGCCGTTCTGGAGTCATTTACAAGTTAGAATCAAATTATTTTCCATTCATAATTGTTCAAGATCTGCTCTTGCCTTTAGGAATGGGGAATAATTTGCATTTCTCCTGAGTTAGTTACACTTCTCCCCTCATTTGCCATGAAATCCATGAAAAGTGAAACACCACTGCGTCGGGCGTCCTAGGTAAGAGACTCGGCTGCACACCTCTCGGTGCCTGATCAAATCTGAAGGCATCAGTTTATCGAAGTCCTGTAAGGCACCAACATCTTTGCTTGTCAGTATTTCCACGCCGTGGTAATCCTTGGAATCTGCGGTCAGCATCTTATCTCGGGTGTTACCTGGTGTCCGATTCTAACAGGGAACCGGACACCAGGGCGGGCATAGAGCCTGGCGGACGAACGCGCCCGCCGGGGACCCCCGGTAGCAGGCGCCCTGCCCTGAGTCTGAGAGGCCACGCGACTGCGCTCGTGGAGCGTTTGGGGCTTTGCTCTCCCCCTCCCTCTTCTCCTAGGCCAGCGCCGCGCTTTGTTGTAGTTGAGGCTCTCGGAGGGAGGAGGAGCCCAGCGGGGACGGCTGCGGGAGCCCGCCTGGTCCCGGCCCGCGGCGCGCTCCCTGACACCCACGCCCGCAGGCTCGCGGAGCGCGGCCGCGCAGGCGCGCGTGCGCGAGCCCACATATACACACACACACACACGCACACACACGCACGCACACAGCACACCCGGGCCCGCCGCCCAGCCCTCCCTCTGGGCGGGGATCCGCCCGCCCGCCCGCCCGCCGTCAGCCTAGGTTGAGGCACCCTGCGTGTGTCTATAACTTTGTGCTGCTGCCGCGGCCGCCCTGCTCGTGGAAGGGAGGAGGAGGAATGTGGAAGGCGACGGCGCGCAGGCTGACAGGCGTTTCCTCAGGCGGGCTGCGGCGGTGGCCGGAGCGCCTCTCCTTCGCCGAGGTTGCGCGCCCCCTCCTCGCCGTGCCCCAGGCCCGCGCGGAATTGTGCTTCCTCCCCCCTCGTCCCTGAAGGGAAGGAACTGAGGTAGGCGCCGGAGCTGTGCAGCGGGGCGGTAGCCTTCCCGGTGACTCCGGATCTGCTTCCGAGCTGGGCCAGGCGCTTCCCTTTTCCCTCCCCGTGACTCGGTGTGCGCGCCCCCCTTCCCTCCCGCTAGTGTTTTTAAAGGACTTGAGTGAAGGGGGGAAAACTGTCAAGATGGCAGCAGCGGGAGCAAGGAGGTGATGAACGTGCTGGTCCGGGTTTTCTGGCAGTCCGGGAGACTTGGCGCTTCCTGACCTGTTGGAAGATTTATGTTCTGACTTGTCCCCTCCCCCCCCCCGTTCTTTACTGGGAAGGGGGTGGAGGATACAACGCCCGCGAGCAAATAAACCCCACAAAACCCCAAAGTGGTCGTTCCTGCTTGGCTCGACCCTTGGCAAACACCCGTCGAGCTGCTTGCCCCGCTGCTTCCCGTCTTGTCCTTTTTCTGGAAGTGACAAGAGCCCGTCCGCGCTCGGACCCGCGTTCGTCCTCCTAGCCCGCGGGCGAAGAGGGAAGAAGGTGGCTGCCCGCGCCGTCCCCGGACTCGGGCCCCTCGGCGGGGAGAAGGGAGTACAAGGGGGCGCGGAGGCGGCAGGGCCGGGGACAAGAAGAGCGGAAGACGCCACAGACTTTGGCTGCGGCGCCGCGGGAAGCACTTGAGCGGGCCCGAGCGAAACATAAACAAACGCACGCCCGCTCGGGCTCCGACCGCGGCTCGGCTGCGCCAGCCCTGGCCGCTGCCCGCTTTAAAGGCGCGGCCCGCGCCCCTCCCCCCGCCCCCTCCCCGCCCCTCCCCTGTCCTCCCTTCCCCTCCCCTCCCCCTTCTTCCCCGCCCAGCCACCTAGCCCAGGAGAGACCTGCAGATCTGGCGGCCCCGGCGGCGGGGGGAAGGGGGCTGCCCCGTGCGAGCCCGTCGATTCGCTCCTGACTCCCCAGCGGCCTGGCCAGGGGGCGGTGTCTGCTGCGCCAGGTTCGCGGGACGCACGTCTCCAGGTCTGCCTGTTTCTGGGAGGCGGGCGCCGTGCGGCCGGGAAGCGGCGGCGGCGGGCGCGGAGTCGCCGAGGACTGGGCTCCAGCCCGGGATAACCAACTCTCCTCTCTTCTCTCTTTCGTGCTTCTCCAGGCGGCGGCAGTAGCGGCAGCGGCTCCCCGGAGCCCGAGTCTTCGCGGCGCCCCCGTCCCTCCCCCGCCGCACCCCGCCCCGGCGCGAGAGGAGAGCGCGAGAGCCCGAGCCGCGGGCGGGCGGGCGGCGAAGATGGCAGAGGCACCGGCCTCCCCGGCCCCGCTCTCTCCGCTCGAAGTGGAGCTGGACCCGGAGTTCGAGCCCCAGAGCCGGCCGCGCTCCTGTACATGGCCCCTGCAGAGGCCAGAGCTCCAGGGGAGCCCGGCCAAGCCCTCGGGGGAGACGGCCGCCGATTCTATGATCCCCGAAGAGGAGGACGATGAAGACGACGAGGACGGCAGCAGTAGGGCGGTCTCGGCCATGGCGATCGGCGGCGGCGGGAGCCGCACGCTGGGCTCCGGGCTGCTCCTTGAAGACTCGGCCCGCCTGCTGGCTCCCGGAGGGCAGGACTCCGGGTCCGGGCCAGCCCCCGCGGCGGGCGCGCTGAACGGGGGGACGCAGACGCCGCTGCAGCCTCAGCAGCCACTGCCGGCGCCGCAGCCGGGGGCGGCTGGGGGCTCCGGGCAGCCGAGGAAATGCTCGTCGCGGCGGAACGCCTGGGGGAACCTGTCCTACGCCGACCTGATCACTCGCGCCATCGAGAGCTCGCCGGACAAACGGCTCACTCTGTCCCAGATCTACGAGTGGATGGTGCGCTGCGTGCCCTACTTCAAGGATAAGGGCGACAGCAACAGCTCTGCGGGGTGGAAGGTGCGTACCCACCTCGGGCGGGCGGCTGGACCCGCCGGGCCTCCTGCGCAGTGCGAGACGCGCCTTCGATTCATCGGAGCGCGCCTGCGGGCGCTGGGGTGAGGGGTTGGCACCGAGAGCCTCCGCTGTGAGCTTTCGGGGGGATCTCTGACCCCCAGAGGAGGGGAACCTAGGGTCGGCCGCGGAGGGTGGGGCGGGGAAAGGAGGCTTCCGAGGAAGCCTCGGGCATGGCCAGGTGAGGAGAGGGGGCAAGGGATACCGGCGAGGGAAGGACTGGCGGACAGGAGTGCGTTTGCTGGATTCCCGGGACTGCACGGAGGAGGTAGGTCTGCGGCCAACTTCGAAGTAGAAATCACTGTAGTGGGGATGCGGGGAGGGTTCTGCGGGTGGGGTGAGAGGATGCGGGGGAGTGTTTGGGACTCGGTGCCCCGAGGAGGGGTTGGATTTGTGGTTTCCAGTCACAGGAGCATGGTCGTTGTCACTAGCTGGATGAAAACCCTTGCGTCGAAGTTTCTGGCTTGTGGGTGTTAGTTCGCACAGGCACTCGGATCCCATTAGAAAAAGTAGTGGTTGTAAACCTTTTACTGGCTGGCTGTCTTTCCTTGCCTGTGTTGGCACCTTTATTCCTTAGAGATGTTTCTCCAGTAAACCTGCCCCCGAACTTGTGTTGTTCTGAACGGGCCAGCCCTACCACCTCGAGGCGAACTAGCCGCACCTGCTGCTCCCGTAGAGGCCTGGACTCGCGCTGTTTGCGGCCGGGTCCAGGTGTGGAGGACTGAGGCCTGGAGCTTCACCTAGGCCTTTGGGAGGGAGGTGTGGTGTCAGGGCTGGGCCATAATGGCTTCTACCTATAAGTGAACCAGAAGAGAGGCTCTCTCCTGTTCTTTTCAGCCTCTTGGGGCACTGGACACGTGGTAGGGAGAGAGGTGTGGAAAGGCCTATGATGTAATGACTTCCTGCAGTTGGGCATCCAAACAGATTAACTCCTGTGCCCCTGCTGGGCTGCTGATGCCCAGCTGCTTTGCTCTTCCTGGCACCTCATCCTCCTGGCCTCTTTCCCCAAGACATGAATGTGTCAGTACCAGGCAGAGGAGTCCTGTACAGTTGGAGATACATATGGCTTATCAGTTGGTTCTGTTTGCAAGTTAGCTTTTTTTTTTTTAATTAATGAGGTAGTTCCTTCCTCATTCCGTGTCTTTGGGGAGCCCTGTATCTTCCTGGGTTCCAGGAGGTGTATACAGTAAGAACAGTTTAATCTTGGTGGAGAACTGGAGCACTGGAAAGGAAACCTGTATGTGAAAAAAACTAAAGAATTTAGCGTGTTGAGTTGCTTTAAAAAAAAAAATCCTTGCAAACAAAGTATCTGCTTTTTTAAAAATTTTTTATGGCTAGTATTGGAGAGGACTTGTTGAGATACTTTAAAAGCAAAGCGTATGCTTTGAAATTATTCCAGTTATCTGTCTCATTTCCTTTAACAAATGCTGACATTATGAATCTTACATTTGATTTAATTTTACAGCTTTGCAAAGGAATGCCAGTTGTGTGATATGAGGGCCATTTACAGAAAGCTTGAGAGTGAATTCCATTTCAAAGCAGTGCTACTGTGATATCTTTTAAAACTGAATTTCTAAGTGAATAGTGAGGGTTAATCTCAGGGTACAGTGTCAGGAAGGGGTGAGTTTCAGGATCTAAGAAAATGGATATAGGGGTTTGGAATATTTTTCAAATTTCTCAACTTGAAGTTAGTCCTGTATATTTTGAGTTTGGTGCAGAGAATCTGCTAGTTAAAAGTTAGGTAGCTAGGGCGCCTGGGTGGCTCAGTTGGTTAAGCAACTGCCTTCGGCTCAGGTCATGATCCTGGAGTCCCGGGATCGAGTTCCGCATCGGGCTCCCTGCTCGGCAGGGAGTCTGCTTCTCCCTCTGACCCTCCTCCCTCTCATGCTCTCTGTCTCTCATTCTCTCTGTCTCAAATAAATAAATAAAATCTTTAAAAAAAAAAAAAAAGTTAGGTAGCTAAAAGTTAATGTTGGAAAGGTTTTCACTTTTCCTTTTTTTAAGTTTACTCAAGTAGTTTAATCCCACAAATAACATCTCATTTTGTAATTAAAGATAGTAACTGTTTAATAGCATTTGATTTTTTTTTTTTTTTTTTAAAGATCTAGGTGAGAAAGTAGTATTACCAAAAGTAGCCATGAATTGTGATTCGGTTGATTATATTTTCATGTAACTTGCAGGACTTGAGTAGAGATTTTGGGCCTAGTCCTAAACTTTATGGTTTTATGTCCTTAACCTTTTTTTCTGATCTCATGGTTTCTTTTTCCTTCTCTGCTATCTCATTTCTCTCTCTCTCTCTCTTTTTTTTTTTGATGAGGTATAGTCAACACACAATGTTAAATTAGTTTCCATTTCACTTCTTTTTAACTAAAATTATGAAAAATTGTAAATTGAAACTCAAGCCTTAGTATGTTTGATACAGGACATGAAGTAAAATATTTTTATATTTTATGTAAGTAGAATTATTTTTACTTTAAGATTTTACATTAGTTCTATTTCTGAGTATCACATAGCAGCTAATCCTTGAAGACTATGGGGATATAATTTAGTTAAAGAGTTTTTGTAAGATGACCTTCATCAAAAGATGCACCCATGCAGGAACTTCCAAATCTTTGATGATGGAGAAAGCCCTTTGAAACTAGGGCTGGTTTCATATTCCGATTATGACTAATAGCCAACCTTTTTTTGTGTTTGTGGTTTAGTAGCAGTGGAAGAAGAGGGAGAAGGGAGAGGTCAGGAGCTAATTGTGACCCATTTCCATGCGTCCAAGTTTCAGGAGTCGATTCCTATCATGATTAGTCATTTTGAGAGCATGCGTGTGCATTTAAACCACACTACTTTCATTCTGAGTTATGCATTAGGGTTTTTGACTTCTGAAAATGTCTAGAATTCAGGTTAACCTCTCTTAGCCCTGCGTGCACATAGTTACAGTATGCAGGGTTTAGGCCTTACTTCTTTTGTGGCTTTTTGGACTGTTGAATTATGAGATCCTGTCACCAGAATTATCACCCTAAGACTAGAGAATAAAAGAATTAGAAAAGAGGCCTTGAAGATCAGAATTAGGACTAGTGGTTTGAAGCCCTGGTTGCATATTTGGATCACCTTGGAGCTTTTAAAGAGTACCAATACTTAGAGAATAGGTTTTAATTGGGTTGGTCTGGGACTTAGCATTGGTGTTTCTTTTTTGTTTTATTTTTGTTTTTTAAGTTTCTTAGGTTATTCTGATGTACAGCCAGGATGAGGTTTGCTGAGATAGTTCAACTCCCTTATTTTAATGGTGAAAATCCTGGTTCTTCAAGGTAAGGACTTCTCTAAGATCACACAGCTAGTTAGGTAATTAGTAGCTGCAGTTTTGGAGATTTTTATTCTTTATCACACTGTTTTCCTCTTTAAATTGATCTATTTTTTTTAAAGGTTTTTTACTAAGTAACAAGTAGTCTTACATAAGTAGAAGATGCTTTCCTGAAAAGCATATTTGCCTCTCAGTCTAAAAATGTCTTGGTTATTAGTTCAGCGTCAGAAAGACGAATATTGCTGGAGGCTGATGAGTTCATCACATTTGTGTAACCATCCACTGTCTATCAGTAGGGGTACTTAGGAACTGTGAAGTGATAGAGGTGGCAGAAAAGATAGCGTTTTAAACAAAAGGAGGAAGTTCTTGGTTAACTTAGGTTTGTCAGATACATATTGTGCCAGAGAGAAAGGTGATGGCTATCTCACAGGTTCCCTTACCTCAGGCATTAAAGTAGATGTGAATAGTCAGATGTGGTTAAGAGGGGAAAAGGTTACATTTCCTTTCATTCGGATTAAGTTTACTTGCACCGCACCACCCCTAATCCAACTACTATGTTCTCTCAGTTCCTCCTGTTGTGGGACAGACGTCTAGGATTCCAGGGTTTACCTGTTAAGGCCTATGTATCACTATTCATCTTCTCACACCCACACACCTGCATTTCCCAGGAGATTAGGACATGATTACATTAGGCAGCCATGCGTTTCCATGCTGTTTCTCACAATTTCATAAACGTAGGATCCTGTGCATATGACGACTTCTCCTGCTGCTGTGGACGTCTTCTTTCATGTGAGAATGTGTGCTCTTACAGCTTCTTCCCAGGGTAAAAAGATGAGGGCCCACCTGCACATAATGCCTGTTGATGTTCTCACTGTTCTCATTCTTTAGATTAATGCATCCAGTTCCTTCCCAACATACTGTGTTAAGAAAATGTTATTTTAACTGCAACTTTCATGTCTAAAAATATGTTTTTAAAATTTCAAAATGACGAAGTTGTGATAATTCCATGTTGGCTTGTAATTTTGGCCTCCGTCACCTTTTGGAGTAACTCACCAAAGGGCCAGTTATGGTCGTGTGTAAGGAATCTGTCTTCTGCTTGGCCCAAGTTGCCAAAATGCTGTTTTGTAATTTCCTTTGGCAGTACTGTCTTCGTCAGTGATTCTCAACGAATATACTTCCTCTTCCTACAGCAGCAGTACACTGGGGGGACTGTTTTTCCTCTTTTTCAAAGCTGTGTCATCGACCTATGAAGTGAAGAAATTGGCCCTTTTAAACTTTGATCTGTGAGCCCTATGTAGCAGAGAGACTCTTTAAAAAAGAAGCTAAGTGTTTGTTTTGATATGTTTATCTCCTTCTTAGAAAATGAAATGAAACTATGCAAACTTATTTTTAGGAGATTTTAGGAGGGTTCTATTTTAAGAGAATGACACCATAGAAGAACATCTTGTAGTTAAACTTTTTAATACGTATGATTCTTACTTAAAACCTGCAAGATATTTTTATTTGGAAAATTAATGAAGAGTCCATGTCTCACTGAAAAGTCATTTATTTGGTCTGGGAAAAGTTTAGCAAATACTGTCCATCCAAAGATCTTCATAAAAATGCAAAGGTAAGACTGTTTCAGTCTGTACATTCTAGCAGGGCACCCTGCTTACCCACTGCTTACCAGATTAGATTCCTAGGGCTAGAGAGAATATGGAATTTATTTTGTTTTCATATCTTGCCCATCTTGCCTGTGGGGAACAGACTCAGTCCTATTCTTGACTCCTCATTTTTCTCCTGAACTTTTCCTCTATCACAAGTCCTGAAGAGCCACTTTGCCTTTTTGCTGCTATAAAAGGAGCTCAGAATGACATATATAGGTGAATTTTATTTCTATATCTATATAGAGATAGATACATGTGGATTAGTATCAGGGGACATTATAGCTGGTATACAGTAAGTGACTACAGATTAGAAAGAGAAAACCTTTTTAACTATTTTCATCACATGCCATTTTATTCATTCAACAAATACTTATCAAAGGCATAAGGTTCACAGGGCATTCTGCTGGGTCTCAGGGATATAGTAGTAGCACGAGGCAGATCAGGTTCCAGCTCACAGGATTCAGGTTCTGTTGGAGGAAGACAGAAAATAAACATGCAAATCTGTGTTCTGTGAATTTGTCATTGTCGTCATTCTCTTTGCCTTTTTTCATGTCTGTACTTCTGCTTTCCTCGATATTTCAGCTCCCTGCAGAGAAATTACTGGCAAAAGGCAAAGTTGGTGTTGAACTTTGGTTGGAACTGGTCTTTAATTCTCTGCAGATCATTTTCAGCTTGCTTTGGAGATGCAGGGCCGCTATAACATGGCTCTTGTAGTTTGGGTCTGTTGGGGAGAAGCTGGGGCTTTCCCAGGGCCATCTGGATTAGAGCACACCTGTGGTCCTAGCCTGATCTGGGGTCTCCAGTTCTGTCTTGTGGGGCCTGGTATAGGACTGGCCTCCCTCTGGAGTGGAGGTGGAGCCTTGATACAGCTGACTCATTCACATTGCTTCTTGCCTCGAATTTAGAACTAAAAGACGTTTTAGAGATCATCTAACTACTTCATTTTACAGGTGAGGAAGCAGGACAAGAGCATGTGAATGACTGGCTCAGGAACCTACAAGCTAGCAGAGATGGAGCTAAGAGTGTGTCCGTGTGAGCCCTGGGCAGCACTGTTCTGTACTGTCTGCTGTTAACCATTGTGGTTTCACAGCTGTTTGTGTCAGTGCCTCCATTTCTGCAAACTCTTACTTCATTTGCTCGCCTCTGCTTCCCCTCCTCCCTCCTTTAGGCTGGCTCATGCTAGAGTAGCTGCGTTGGTTTTTTAGTATTTCCATCAGTGTTCTCAGCTAACCTTGCTGAAAAAGCCATCTGTCTTAAGCCCACCCCACCCTACCATGTCCAGCCATGACTCCCTCCTATTTCTTTTTGTCATTTTTCTGTGACTCCTGTATATTCCCAAGGACAGTGTAAGAGCCTCCAAAGCATGGAATGTGTCTACCAGACAAAAACATTTCTGATACTCGGAGCTATTCTTTGAATCATTATGTCCTCAGCCCATAAAGATAGCCTTGTTCTGGAACTCTGACACTGAAAGGAGGTGATGTGATTCGGGAGTGAAGTGACATCATGTGTAGAGTCTTTTGAATACTTACAGCTATGAAGTCTTGGACCTCTTAGCATTAATGTTGATAGGATATAGTATAATTACGAAAGGATGCTCTGCTATCCAAGGCATTTCTTGCAGTGTCTTGTTTCCTAGTGATAGCAGTCCCTGAAAACTTCATTAGTGCCAGTCACTACCCATCATAGAAACTGAGGAAAACCTTGATCTAGGAATGACTTCATTTAGAGACAGTTGAAATCAAGTCTCTTTTCTGTGTGTGTACCCCACCAATGCCGCATCAATATGCACTGTCTAGAAAGATTCATCATAGGGTTGTTCAGCCTAAAATTCACTTACCCACTTCTTACAGGAGCAAAGCTGTTGTGTAAAACTAAGTTGTCCGTGATGTTCTGCATTTGGAGGCAGAAGTCCCAGAGGTACTTGAAGTTTTATATCCATGAATTGGAAAATAGAAGTCACATATGAAGGAGGAAGAGACAGCAAGCACTCTCTGAGATGGATCTTTTCAAAGCCAGTCTGTAACTCTTCCGAGTTAAGAGTTTTCTAAATAAGTGGTTAGGCTGTGATTATGATAGAAGACCCCAATTCTGATGGCGTCATTACTGACAGACTCAGTATCTTTAACCATTTAATTCTTAACCAAAGAACCCTCATTTTTTAGTATCACAATTTCCCCAATTGGAAAAAGTACAGTAGCAGGCATCCATAGAATATTGTGATGTATCACTCCTTCTTGATAAAACACAAGTGTATGATTGGTGCATGTATCAAGCTGGGCTTTTCCAGAGAGTGTGTCTTTCACTTTCTACTCAGACTTTTTTTTTTAGATTTTGATCTTGGGACTTTTTCTTTGCAGTTTGTCAGTTACTATTATGGGATAACATAAAGCGAAATGGACTAATTTCCCTCATGGGCCATGGCTCTTCCAGTAATTTGCTACTCTAGTAATTGCCTATGATGAAGAAGCCAGGTAATCTTCTAGGGGCTCACCATGCCTGGGTGTCCAGATGCACCCTAGTCCTGTAGTGGAGAGGTGCGACGGAAAAGAGCAAGGAAGAGTTGTGGTACACTTGTAGGGGCAAGGCCGATGCAAGAAGTGACTTCTGCTCCAAACAAATGGAATGCATTAGCTTTCCTTTGGAGTAAATCTATACTATATTCAACAGAGATGCCTTTGGCAGATTTTAGTAGTTGTTTTGGAATTACTTACTTCTTTGAAGACCTTTGCGTGTGTGTGTTGGGAGAGAATCCACATAGCTTTCTTTTTTTTTTTTTTTTTCCTCCAAGATTTTATTTATTTATTTGACAGAGAGAGAGACAGCAAGAGAGGGAACACAAGCAGGGGGAGGGGGAGAGGGAGAAGCAGGCTTCCCGCCAAGCGGGGAGCCTGACCCCAGGACCCTGGGATTATGACCTGAGCCGAAGGCAGGTACTTAATGACTGAGCCACCAGGTGCCCCCACATCATATCTTTCATTGTGTTTTAGATGTCTAGTGAAATTAATAACTTGGCTCCTGAAGCCATTGATAATTTACTTTAAATTCAGAGCCAGCAGAGGGAGTACACAAGTCTTTAAGCTCATCTCAAGTATTTTTTTCCCCAGAAAGCTAAAATAATACCTTGATTAAAATAAAAAGAACTGAAATATAGTACTTTCATGTAGGTTTATATCCTTATTAGAAAAGGATGATTTGGAGAGGGGGCTGTTAAAAACCTAAGGTAATTTTTTTTTTTTTTTTTAAAGGAAACCTTGGTCTTCTGAGACCCATGGTCTACTTTCCACCCCCAAATAGTTAAATGAAAGCACTTTCAACTGAAAAACATCCTTCCCTGTCTTTCATATTTTTTGGTGTGAGTGTTTATACCTAATAAACAGATTTTTCAGAGTGTGTCAAGTGTCTGGGCCAGTGGAATGTTGTTTTTTAGTGCTATTTTGAATGGGACTTTTTGTGTGTGTGTGAAGATTTTATTTGAGAGAGCACGTGCATGTGAATTTAGGGGGGTAAGGGGGAGAGAATCTTTCAGGCAGACTCTCCGCCGAGAGTGGAGCCCATCTTGGGGCTCCATCCCGAGACCCATGAAATCATGACCTAAGACGAAACCAAGAGTTGGACGCCCAACTGACTGAGCCACCCAAGTGCCCCTTGAATAGGATTTCTGATATTTTCTAAGCCTTCACAGTTTCCCACAGGTGAGAGAAAGGCAAAAGGTACATTATTTCTAATTGAGATTGGAAGTAGTCCACTGGCGATTATAACTTTGAATTTTTTTTTTTTTAAGATTTTATTTTTCGACAGAGAGAGAGACACAGCAAGAGAGGGAGCACAAGCAGGGGGAGCGGGAGAGGGAGAAGCAGGCTTCCTGCTGAGTGGGGAGCCTGACGCGGGGCTTGATCCCAGGGCCCTGGGATCATGACCCGAGCTGAAGGCAGACGCTTAACGACTGAGCCACCCAGGCGCCCCCAATTTTTTTTTTTTAATATTTCTGTAATGCTGTGATTTGTCATCTTCCACTTTGCCTCATATTTTGTAGTGGTGGTTTATTTATTTTTTTAAAAGATTTATTTATTTATTTGAGAGAGGGTGAGAGAGCTTGTGTGTGCCCATGTGCCTGTGTGTGATGGAGGGGAGGGGCAAAGGGAGAGGGAGAGAGAAACCTAAGCAGACTCCATGGCGATTGAGAAGTCCCATCTCATGACCAGGAGATCACGACCTGAGCCAATACCAAGAGCTGGAAGCTTAACCAAGTTGGCCACCCAAGCGCTGCATTGTGGTGGTTTATTTTAATTTGGGAGTTGTAGTGGGTTGAATAGTATTCTCCTAAATTCATGTCCATCTGGAACCTCAAAATGTGACCTTATTTGAAAATAGGATCTTTTAAGGGGTAATTAGTTAAAATTAAGTTATATTGGATTAGGGTGGGCCCCAAACCCAATGACTAGCGTCCTTATAAGGAGAGGAGAGGACAACTAAGATGCACTAGATGCTGAGAGGTCTGCATGAAGACTGTGGCAAAGGTTGGAGTGATGCAGTTACTAGCCAAGGGCACCAGGCATTTCTGGAAGCCACCTGAAGCTAAGAAGAAGCCAGGAAGGGGTCCCCCACCCAGCCTTTAGAGGGAGCATGGCCCTGCTGACACCTTGACCCTGCTGACACCTTGATTTTGGACTTATAGCCTCTAGGCCTCTAGCACTGAGAGAATAAATTTTTGTTTAAGACCGTGAATTTGTTATGGTAGCCTTACAAAACAAATACAAGAGCCTAGAGATGAAAGAGAGGGACAGGCAGGGTTGCAGATAGAGGAAAAGAATACAGAGTTTTATTTATTTTATTGAGATGTAATTGACCTATAACATTGGTTTCAGGTGTACAACATGCTGATTCAATTTTTGTGTATGTCACAAAATGTACAGAACAGTAAGCCTACTTAAGTTAATGTCCATCAGCACACATAGTTACAAATTTCTTTTTTCTTGTAATTAGAACTTTTAAGATCTAGTCTCTTCTTTGATAACTGGAAGTTTGTACCTTTTGACAACTTTCACCCATTCTGCCTGCCCCCCCTTCCAATTTTTTTAGATTAAAATGTTAATCATTCACAGGCTGCCTTATGGTAGTTTAAATTTGTACTTCATCCTGCTTGGCGGGACAGAAGGGAGGCATGAATACACCTGATTTCCCAGTTAGAACTACTAGAATTTGGGGCACCTGGGTGGCTCAGATGGTTAAGCGTCTGCCTTCGGCTCAGGTCATGATCCCAGGGTTCTGGGATCGAGTCCCACATCGGGCTCCCTGCTCAGCGGGGAACCTGCTGTCCCTCTGCCTCTCTCTATGTCTCTTATGAATAAATAAATAAAATCTTAAAAAAAAAAAAAAAGGAGCTAGAATTTGTTCTTCCCTCCCATTTCTAATGTGTCCTGGGCTCTCCCTCATAACACCTCCTCTCCCCCTGTTATTGAATTTATTTCTTGGCCTATTTCTTGAAGCTGGTGGAATGGCTGTACCTGTGGAGTGTGGGCTTGAGGTTTACACTGCAGCCCATGAGTTCTGGCTGAGAGCTTTGGTCTAGAACAGCCAGTCTTTGAGGGGAGAGAGGAGCCTAGGGTCCTCAGCAGAAGGATAGTGTTGAAGAAGAATCGTTTCTTCCATGTCATGGCTTGAGAGGGTAGAACCCTATCAGATTCATTGTCAGTGGTTATGGTAGTAAGGCTAATCCACAATCTCTCTGGAGTCCCTTTAGCTCCTCCTCTGCTTGGTTCAGGGACTTTCAAAGTCTCTCACACCTGAGGCTTCAGGCTCATGTCTCCTCTGTGTACATTTACATCCAAAAAACCAGCCATCCTGATCTAGCATAGAACACAGAGTGGTTGTCCTCCTAGAAGTGGCAGCTGACCTAGAGTATAAGCATAAGAATAGATGAACAATGTAGATAGTACCAAAAATAGAGACATATATTTGGTTGTTTGATTTATGTCAGACAGAGTAAATAATGTTGAAGAAATACATCAAAGACATTGAGTCAAGTAATTTGATGTCCATAATGGAAAAAAAATGAACTTGATACCTGTCTTACACAGTTTGGTGTAATTGACACAACTTAGTTCATAGACATAACTGTGAAAAGAAAAAAAATCTAAAAGTAGCAGTAGATATTTTCTAGGTACCTAGTAGGTGTTTGGGTTGAATTGTTCTGAAGTATTTAGGAATCAGAATTGCACTGTTTAATTTTATATTTCAAAATGATATTTTTGGGAAGGGGAGCCAGGATGATTTTTACAATAAAAAGGAGTCTACGCAACCACATTTTCAGGCCTAGGTATAATAATAATAATTATAATAGTAGCTATGATTTATTGAACACTAAGCGCCAAATGATCAGTTAGGTTTTTACATCTAATGTTGATCTGGTGTGATAGGCATTTCATGTAAATCCCAATTTAAAGACCAGGAAATGGTTCAAGGAACTTATTTGGGATCAGACTCAGGTTTCTTTGACTCTGGAACTTTTGCCTTTTCTGCTACACTCTACTGATTCCTGGAGTGTAGGTGGGACTTTGGGTTGGGTGGGGGGTGTATAACAATAAAATTAAATAGCTGCCATTTCATTTATTTACATTATTCATTTGGTGGGGAGGGTTGAGTTTTTTTTTTTTTTTTAAGATTTTTATTTATTTATTTGACAGAGAGAGAGATAGCGAGAGCAGGAACACAAGCAGGGGGAGTGGGAGAGGGAGAAGCAGGCTTCCCGCCGAGCAAGGAGCCCGACGTGGGACTCGATCCCAGGACCCTGGGATCATGACCTGAGCCGAAGGCAGACGCTTAACGACTGAGCCACCCAGGCGCCCGAGGGTTGAGTTTTTATGTGTTTTTTAATTTAGGTAAATTTGACACATAACATTAACTTCAGGTGTATAACATGATTCAGTACTTGTATATATTGCAAAGTGATCACCACAAAAAGTCTAGTTAACCTCTGTCACCACACATAGTTACAGAATTTTTTTTTTTCTTGTGATGAGAACTTTTAAGATTTACTCTCCTGGCAACTTCCAAACCTTCAGTACAGCATTATTAACTCTAGTCACCATGCTGTATTTTCCATTCCTGTGACTTTATTATAACTGAAAGTTTGTACTTTTAGAAAACAGCTGCCATCTTAAAAGTTGCTGTGTGCCACATCTTTGCATGTATTACCACTAACCCTCATAGTGATCCTCTGGAATACTATTCTGAATGCTCGTCTTCCGATCATTGGCTGACTGAGGTAGCACCTCTTTGTGTGCTGCTAGGGGAGTGGACTTGGACCCAGGATGTAGGCTCCTTTCCTTGATTTTTATTAGCTAATAACTTAAGAATTGAGTCCATGCCTGGCTTTTAGTGGGAGAGTAGAAGAGGCTTGAGAATTCTGTCAAAAACCTGCTGGTTTGGGTATTCTCATTTTTTTTTTTTTTTTAAGATTTTATTTATTTATTTGACAGAGAGTAGGGAGGGAGAGCAGGAACACAAGCACGGGGAGAGGGAGAGGGAGAAGCAGGCTTCCCGCTGAGCACGGAGCCCAATGTGGGGCTGGAGCCCAATGTGGGGCTCGATCCCAGGACCCTGGGACCATGACCTGAGCTGAAGGCAGACGCTTAACGACTGAGCCACCCAGGCGCCCCAGGGATTCTCATTTCTGATAGGTCACTTCCTTGCATGGCTATGGTTTACTCTCGGTCAGATACAAAGTGTACTATTTAGTACTAATAGAATGTGATACATAGTGTGTAGAAATACTTTGGGTTGGGCTCTTATCTCTGGCAAATTTCTGCTTTGGGAGAACAGGGTATCTGTGCTTCTATACTGTAGGCTTTAGGCAGGTAGATGAATGGAGACAAGACCACCAAGAAAAATGGATTTTGGGGGAAAACAATTCATAAGAGGTTCCTGGCAGAAGTTTGGCTGCCAAATCAGATCACATTACTAAAGGTATTAAAATATTTTGTGATTCACTCTTTGCAGTGCAGTTACTGTTGGGTTTAAAGGCAGGTTGCCAAGACAGAGACAGAAAATGTTGCATAATGCAAGGTGCTGGCCAGGTTAAAGTGTTGATCTCTACTGAAAAGTTTACTGCTTTTATCTTCAAGGTAAAGTTATGTATGGGTAGGACCTAAATGATGGTTTTAACTGGCCCTGGGGAATGCAGTATTCATGCGCCCTAAGATAAAACATGGCTAGCAGAATAGTAATCCTATGTGTGTTGGAAAAAACTTAAGAACTCTCAGTTTTATGGTAAAGATAGGTGAGTAGTGTCTGGATAGTGTCCAGAAGATAGACTGAAACACTATGATAAGTGTGGAGCGGGCAAACTGGTTCTGCCTGATAACTGAATATAGCAGGGTGCTGGGGAGGGAGGGTGATGGGCCTGGAGGCAGTTGCAGTAGAAGGTGGCAGTGGCCACAGTGGACTTTTAAAGGTACAAACTTCTGGATATAAACCTGAAGTTTATGGTGGGCATAAAATTATATCCAGTGGAACTTGTTAGATGTCTCCTTGAAAATTGGTACTACTTTAGAAAGATCAAGTGGATAGTTGAGTCATTAATTCACATAATTCAAATCTCAAACTGCTTTTAAGCTGAAATGTCCTAATAATTGATTTTTAAAATATTTCTTTCATCATAAATTATCTAGATAATTGCCTCAGTTCCATATTTCTTATTAAGCTCAGCTGAGTGATGTTTAACGCTTCCTGCTCGATTCCTCTCCTTTTCTTTTTAAAGTTTTAATTTTAATATTTTTAAAAGCTTGATACATTTTAATTTTTTTCTAATACTGTAATGGTTTTATAAAGTAAAACTCTTTCTCTAGATCTCTCCATTAGAACTTGTCCTTCTCATAAATTCTTTAAAAATTTTTTTACCTAATTTAAAACTCAGGGTTGGTGTAGATCTTCTAGAGTTTTTACCTTACAGGATAGCTGTCTTGGGACTTCCTGCTAGCATTCATTTCCAAATCGAGGATTTGTTTTAATTTCACCCTTCATACATTTGCATCTATTTTTTTTTTTTAAGATTTTATTTATTAATTTGAGAGAGAGTAGGAAAGAGAGAGCAGGAACCAGGGGGAGGGGCAGAGGAAGAAGCAGACTCCCTGCTCAGCAGGGAGCCATGGGCTTGATCCCAGTACCCCAGGATCATGACCCCAGCCAAAGGCAGCCACTTAAATGACTCAGCAACCCAGGCGCCCCATTTGCATCCTTTTCTTTTCTTTTTTTGAGATTTATTCATTTATTTTTAGGGAGTGCACAAGTATAACTGGGCATGCAAGCAGGGGGAGGGGCAGAGGGAGAGAAAATACAAGTGGACTCCCTGCTGAACTTGGAGCCCAGACCACCCAGAGCTTGATCTCAGGACCCTGAGATCCTGACCTGACCTGAAATCAAGAGTCTGATACTCAACCAACTGAGCCACCCAGGCACCCCCATACATTTGCATCTTTGTATTGGGTATCTCTTTTTTTTACCCCCCAGTTGGTAGAATGAGAAGGGATGTATCTTTATTCACTAGTTTTCAGTACAGTCTCATTAACAGGGTTATAATTTATCATATATGCATATACACATCTTGCAAATAAATGGCAGACCACAGACTAAAGTTTCAATAAGATAACTTTTTAAAAAGGAAACATTGAAACTTTGAGCCCAAACATTCTGAATTTGTTTAAAAGAGTAATGAGCAGTTAGATTAGGTGTACCATTTGTGTAACCCTGAGAAGCCTAGAATGGGCTTATGAAAATTGTGGGCCTGATTATTTTAAGGTTATCTTCGAGCTGATTCCAGGGTGAGTGTGCTTGCTTTGGCACACTTAGGTTCTTAAGCTCCTGATAGATAACTTCCTAGGTGAGCTAGTATACTGTTTCTTGAAATTAGTGGCCTAGATCAGGCCTTCTATCTCCAACCCTGTCCAATAAAGATAAGCTTACAGCCTTCTGTTTGAATAGATGCATGTCCTCTGCTGAACTGAATTATCTAAAGCAGTCCTATTAGTCTTTTCCCTTTCCAAGAAAGAGCCTTATTTCAGGCTGAAAGTCTATGTGTTCTGGGCCATACTTTTGGCTTTGCCACATTCAACCTTCACGTTAGTTGCTAAGGTGAAGTTTGGCACTTTGACCATAGATATCATTTCGTAGGGTGTTCTTTGGGAGGAGGGGAGAAATTTATTCTGATAGTCTCATAAAATCAGGGAATACTGCTTTGAGTTAATTTGTGGGTAATCAGTACTGAATAGGTGAAGTATATTAAATTAGGAAAGTTAACCTGAGGTGTTAGTGAGAACTGTGGCTTCTAAATTGATTTTAAAATAATTACTTAACAAATTGATGTTTTTAATCAAAAATTATAGTTTTCATTTTTAAGATGCAGATTTATCCACATCTTAGTTTTCTAATCAAATCAAAAACTGTAGATTGATGAATTGGTTTTAACTGTTAACACAGTGGAAATACAGCTGAGTTTTTCTCTCTGGGCTCCCAGTGTTTGACCTGTTGGTGTGAGCAGAGATAATTCTCACCTGATGTCTGTCTGTGTTACCTGCTCTGAGGTGCTCTGCTCTGTCTGTTGACTACCAATACTGTGTTCTGTTTTGGGTTCATCATTCTGCCTTAAACAGGATCATAAAGCTTTCAAACATTTTTTTCCCAGCTTGTTACCTCATGCATCTATGGTAGTCAAGAAGGAAGAGAAGAAAATAACTTGGTTTTATCATCTGAATCACATGATTTTACAACTTTGAAAACTCCTTTGTCAGTGTGGTTACTGGGAAGATAATTTCAGTTATCAAGTGCTCTGAGTTATTTCAATTTCCTTCCTTTTGCCTCTCCTTTAAAATTTTTTTAAAAATTTTGTTCAGGGTGGTAAATTTTCTGGCACATGATTTCAGAGTTGAACCTTTAGATAATTTGTTTGTGAGAAATTAAAGCTGTTTGCCACAAGTCCCTAGTTACTAACTCTTCTGAAAAAAAATAGTACATTTTGTTAAAAGGGTTTACTGGTGTGTCCTTTGTACTGTTACCAAGTCTTTGACACATGTGGGCAGTTCCTTGATCATGTAGCCATCTCTGATTTTTTGAACCTGAAACAGCCAACAACACTGTTGATTTTTAGATCAGTCTCAGAATCTGAGAACCTCCGTTTTACCTGTTGTCACCCCCCAGCTGCTCTCCCATTCTTTTCTCTTTCCTTTTATGTCATTAGACATTATGTAAAGGGGACTCACTGCCCTTCTCTTTTTCCTATCCATCTACTATCTCTGATCTTTCTCCTACATCAGTGGTTTTCAACCTTGGTTGCATTTGAGAATCACCTGGGGAGCTTTGAAAAAGCTGTGTCTAGGTCCCATCCTAAAACAATTAGATTAGAATCTCTAGGTATGGGGCCTGGGGATCTATATGTTTTGAAGGTTATAGTATACAGTTAGGGCTAAGAACCATTGTCTTAGAGAAATGAGATTTTGGCGGTGGAAGTTATCAACTATTTTAGAATTGACTTTTAGACCTATTTCTACCCTCTCCTCCATGGGAAGATTACCAAGGAGAATTTGCTCCCTGGAAGCTGCATATAAAAAGGAGTGCTGCCTAACTTCTCCAAAGAAGACATACAAATGGCTAACAGACACATGAAAAAATGTTCACCATCATTAGCCATCAGGGAAATTCAAATCAAAACCACACTGAGATACCACCTTACACCAGTTAGAATGGCAAAAATTGACAAGGCAAGAAACAACAAATGTTGGGGAGGTTATGGAGAAAGGGGAACCCTCTTACACTATTGGTGGGAATGTAAGTTGGTACAGCCACTTTGGAAAACAGTGTGGAGGTGCCTCAGAAAATTAAAAATAGAGCTACCTTATGACCCAGCAATTGCACTACTGGGTATTTACCCCAAAGACACAGATACAGTGAAAAGAAGGGCCATATGCACCCCAGTGTTCATAGCAGCAATGTCTGCAATAGCCAAACTGTGGAAAGAGCCGAGATGCCCTTCAACAGACGAATGGATAAAGAAGATGTGGTCCATATATACAATGGAATATTACTCAGAATAATGGAATAATACTGCCTGAGACCTCACTGGGCTGTTCATCCTTATCACATCTCTCATTGGCTTTA
Source organism: Neomonachus schauinslandi (assembly GCF_002201575.2). Taxonomy (NCBI): domain Eukaryota; kingdom Metazoa; phylum Chordata; class Mammalia; order Carnivora; family Phocidae; genus Neomonachus; species Neomonachus schauinslandi. The sequence continues at coordinate 52,346,832 of NC_058410.1, read as the reverse complement.
AGAGTAGAGAAAGGAGGGGGGTTTGCATGATCTTGTGTTAAAATTAAGACAGATGTGTTCTACCTGGCGAGTCACTCTTTCAGAGCCCATGAAGAACAGACTTGAGTGTGAGGTTGGAGACAAGCATTCATATTGAACCCAACAGGCTTTTTTTTTTTTTTTTTAAGACTTGCACTCCTGTGAAGTGTAATTATTCTTAGAAATAGGACTCTGCAAACCGCCTATTTTCTCCAGGCTGCAAAGCAGATATAAGTGATATTCTAAGAAGGGTGACCCAGGTCATATCTTACAGATCAAGAAATGAGACACAGAGATGCTTTGACTCTGGACCACATCTAAACTTCCCTGTGAGGACTGCTTTTTCTCTCCCTCTCCCTGGGGCAAGTGGAAGCAGTCTAATTGTGTTCCAGCACCTGGTGAACAGCTACATCTGCGTGGCCTGGCTTCAGAAAGGATGAATACCCAACTTGTACATCAACATGGATGGGACTGGAGGAGATTATGCTAAGTGAAATAAGTCAAGCAGAAAAAGTCAATTATCATATGGTTTCACTTATTTGTGGAACATAAGGAATAGCATGGAGGACATTAGGAAAAGGAAGGGAAAAATGAAGGGGAAATCAGAGGGAGAGATGAACCATGAGAGACTATGGACTCTGAGAAACAAACTGAGGGGAGGGAGGTGGGGGGATGGGTTAGCCCCGTGATGGGTATTAAGGAGGGCATGTACTGCATGGAGCACTGGGTGTTACATGAAAACAATGAATTGTGGATCACTACATCAAAAACTAATGATGTACTGTATGGTGACTAACATAATAAAATAAAATTAACCCCCCCCCCAAAATGTAACTGTCCCTTAAAAAAAATAAAAAAAATAAATAAAAAGGAGTGCTGTCCAGCTGGGCTCTGAGAGAACAGTTGGTTTCTAAGACAAGGGCATCATTTTTTAACTGTGTTTAACTAGGATTTCCTCCTCTAATTTTATATAAATGAATGTGGTTTCTTTAACATTTCCAACTTCCATATATTTTTCTAGTTTCCACTGGACCCTATAGAGTTAACATATTTTAAAGTTTTCAGGAATTTATAAAAAGAGATGGTGCATGAGTCATCGTTCAAGTCATTGCATGAGATTTGAACACTGAGACACATAAATTTACTGTCCTTCTTTTGTGCAACCTAACCTGATATACCCCGAGGGGGGTCTACCATATTCTGATGCATTAAGCTAGTGGTTCTCAAAGTGGGGTGTCCAGATCAACATCAGCATCACCTAGGAACTTGGAAATGCAGATTCTTGGGCCTATCTCAGACATACTGAATCAGAAACTCTGGGCTCAGCATTCTCTTGTAACAAGGCCTCCAGGTAATTCTGCAAGCTGAAGTTTGAGAACCACTGCTTTTAAGTCATTTGCTAAGACTGGAATTCCTCTGGTGATGGATTGGGAGTCAAAAATCAAAATTCTCATGCCACGTTGGCTTCAGAATCCTGACAAGAGTGAGAAAAGATGAACAGCCATCTCATGGTGATATCTGTTGAAATGTAACAAAGATCCTAGCCCCTTCGGTATTCTAGACTTGCCACAGATCCTGGATGCTGTGTAGCTTTCTGTACAGGGCAAGGACACCAATCTTCTTCCTGGATGACCATAATGAAGGATCTGCTCAGGTACACAGAGGATGCCAAATGTTCACCCTGGTGCGTATGTTATGTTCAAAGGATTTGTATTGAGGTTGGATTCTTGTTTTGTGATCTTTTCCCCTTATTTGTTTTGGTCTTTTGGGAATGTTCTTAGTTTTAAGACTAGCATCAGATGAGTAGTCGCAGTGACTCATCCACAGACAGACATGGGACATGTGGGAGAAAGATAAGATTAAAATGTGCTGGGTGTAATCGGTGTGGAGGGTGAGTGAAGCTAAGGGGAAAGTGATGAAGCTCTCATGATGAGGTCAGAGGCGACGCTGTGGTGAGGAGATGGCATCCATCTTGGCTCAGAGTCCTAAAAGGCACATAGCCTCTCCCACAAGGTGAAGCCAGGTAAACAGCAAAACAAGTTATTCCTGCTGTATCACTGGATTCTGTAGTCCATTAAGCTGGGCCTCATGATCAGCCATATCAAACATAGCTGATGGCTTTAGGAATATAAATAGTGCAAAGAACAGTGGGTTGGCCAGACTTGGAAGTTCATTTCAGGACCTTATGTCTGGGGCCAACATTTGGAGGCTGTCCTAAATGTGCCATGAACACTGTAAGCAGCATTCAGAGTTGGACCCCTGGAGGGGGTATAGCTCAGGGGTAGAGCATTTGACTGCAGAGTTGGACCCCAGGAGATTACTAGGGTCTTCTAAGATCAGAATTCAGTCAGATGCACCTGGTGGAATGTTTCCCAAAGCTGTCACTGCTCACAGATGAAATGTGTAAACATTGTTAATTCACTTCCATTTTGGTTTTCCAAAAAGATGGGTCATTGTTTCCATGTTTTGGGGGCAGGGGAAGGGGGGTATCTTGGAAAAAAAACCTGGCATTAAGAATGCATTTACAGAGGAGTAAAGTGCCTTAAGGAGCAGTCAGGCTCATAAGGAAAAGCCTGCCTGGCAGCAGTCTAGAAGTCTTGGCTCCTAGCCCAAGGATCAGAGGGATCTGAGTCCTTGGCTCCTGTGGCCCAGATCTGAAGATGGTAATAAGGGACATCTGTCTGCTTGACCCCTCTTTTAAAATCCCCTCTAGGAGGCTGTAGAGGAGGCCTTTGGTTTTGAGAAGAAGGTCCCTGTGCCCTGACTTCTACATGCTGCTGAACTGGGGAGAGTTGTCATTGATGCTAGAAAGCTTTTATCCCCTCCCCAAAAAAAGGGCAAAAGCCCCTATATCTTCAGTCTGCATTGGTGCGAATTGGAGTGATATGTGCAGTCTCAGCCTTAGGTGTAGCCATCATTTTCATGGCTGTAACTAAAAGCTACTATTAATTGAACATTTATTAAGTGCCGGATGTTGCTAAGAGCTTTCTGCATATTAGCTCTTCCTCTTTACAGAGGAGGAAACTGAGGTATGGGATGGTTAAGTGACTTGGCTAAGACCACATGGTTGGCAAGTGATAGAGGTGACATACCTGTATCAGTATGTCTCTACTTTGACTAAATTCTAAAATCAATGATTTAGCTACACTTTAAGAATCTTGATTTTGTAATACTGCCTGAGACTTCACTGGGCTGTTCATCCTTATCACATCTCTCATTGGCTTTAAGAGTAGAGAAAGGAGGGGGGTTTGCATGATCTTGTGTTAAAATTAAGACATGTGTTCTACCTGGCGAGTCACTCTTTCAGAGCCCATGAAGAACAGACTTGAGTGTGAGGTTGGAGACAAGCATTCATATTGAACCCAACAGGTTTTTTTTTTTTTTTTTTAAGACTTGCACTCCTGTGAAGTGTAATTATTCTTAGAAATAGGACTCTGCAAACCGCCTATTTTCTCCAGGCTGCAAAGCAGATATAAGTGATATTCTAAGAAGGGTGACCCAGGTCCTATTTTACAGATCAAGAAATGAGACACAGAGATGCTTTGACTCTGGACCACATCTAAACTTCCCTGTGAGGACTGCTTTTTCTCTCCCTCTCCCTGGGGCAAGTGGAAGCAGTCTAATTGTGTTCCAGCACCTGGTGAACAGCTACATCTGCGTGGCCTGGCTTCAGAAGCCAGTGGATCATTTAGGTGTAGTTTTCCTTCTTTTCTTGGATCTTTTTCACACTTCGAGCCCCAGGATATTGTGTGTGGTGGTTTAAGGTGACCTGAAGTAAGCAGGTGTTGGATGATGGAAGCATTAGGAGAAGGAGGCTAAGTTGTAGTGGACATGGGTGATTACTTGATTGGCAAAGAGGGATCTAGGAGAATGGGTGATGGCCCAGTAAAAATACCTTGGCAGAAGCTGGAGGGAGGGTAGTAGTTGTGTTGATTGAGAGGAAATATGAGGGGCAATGGCTGGGTTTAGGACAGTTAAGCCATTATGTAATTTCTGCAAAGAACATTATCAAACAACACATACATACTGTCACTTAAGTGATATCATCAATGAATACATTTTATGATTAAAATGTAAACAATTTGCGGGGCGCCGGGGTGGCTCAGTTGGTTAAGCGACTGCCTTCGGCTCAGGTCATGATCCTGGAGTCTCTGGATCGAGTCCCGCATCGGGCTCCTTGCTTGGCAGGGAGTCTGCTTCTCCCTCTGACCCTCCCCCCTCTCATGTACTCGCTCGCTCTCATTCTCTCTCTCTCAAATAAATAAATAAAATCTTTAAAAAAAAAAAATGTAAACAATTTGCTTTCAGTCTGGCATGGAACCATGGAGAAAAGGGAACCATAGCAGTTCTTATTCTGGAAGGAAAAAGAGGAAAGCAAAGTTACTTGTGATTCTGGGATGGTAAAAAAGTAATAATGTTCTATGTTTTGGTAGTGTCTTTCAGGGAGTTCAGAATTCTGAATACTTTTTTCTTTGTCAAAGTGGGAGAGGCATTCTGTCTGTAAACAAATCTCCCAAAGTCCCTGATGTTTGAGGGGCAAAGGAATGAGAGGAGAGGAATAGGAAACTGTGTGTGCCATCTTTTTCCCATTATCACCCTGTCAATGAAAAATGATCTGCGACTTGCTGCCAAGACTTTGTTAAAAGAACTTGGTTGTCTGGTATTTCTCATCTGCATGAAAAATAAAGTGTCTCCATTTTTTCCTGAGATTAATGATAAAGATAGTGTTTCTTAATACTTTAAAATATAGGCTGCGTACACTCTAAGAAAAAGCCCTAAAAGCAATCGAGGCTATTTTTTGAATATTTATTATACAAACAGTGTTCACTGTCATATAGAGACAAAATATTTTCCTTGCACTTTTAACCCTCATGGAAAAAAAGGAGAAATCAGCCTTTGTTGGTTTGGTGTAAACCATTTATTTACTACCTGCTTAAGCAAGTGCCTACCAGTTGCATTTAGATTAGAGGGACCCCTCCTAAACATCTTGTTTTCCAGATGTGGGAAGCAGGCCCAGCAGGCTTGTGACCTGCCCTAGAACTCGTGAGTGGAAGTGAAGGTGAAGCATATGCTAAGAAGTCCAGGATTCCCAGTCCTGTGTTCTAGTGGAAGACAGCTTTTCATCTAAGAAGTTGTGTGGAAATCTTTTTATCTCATTGTAAGAATTCAGAAACATCTCTTTCTCAGTCATTGACTGATATTTTTAAAAGTGATTGGACTTTTTTAAATGAACATTTTGTATTCTGCATGTGAACAGAAATGCCCTGAAAGACCTTAAAGAAAATAAAGGAGCTGTTTGTAAGGTCATGCCTTTACCCTATTTAATACCTTTCAGTTAGGTTTTTGTCATGTAGATGTGAGTGACTCTTCTAGAAGATGTTAAGGGGTGAGGTTCTTTTCTTTTTTGAGGAGACCGTTTTCAGGGCAGACTTTATGTTGGGTTTCTCTTACCTCCTGTACATCAAGGTGGAAAAGCCAAGACTGACCCAGAAAAGATAGTGCAGTTGGTCAATCCATTGTTACTTACTACCTGTATTAGGTGTAACTGGCCTCACTTCTGACCCTCAGTACCTAGACCACCCTTCTTGGCAGCCCTCCTTTATGTACCTGACATTGCTCTGTCCATCTCACCTGGGCCCTGTTTCCTGAGGGATTTTCCTGAAGGACTGGAAGCAAATCAATGCTAAATTGATGATGGAACCTCTGAGTTCCAGAACTAAAGGCTTTGGATGTCATCTGGTTTATCCCTTTATTTTCTGCATGAGGAAATTAAGGATGAGAGATGTAAAGGAGCTTACCTGAAGTGCATAGTTTGGCCACTCTTAGTTTTGAGCTGCCTAGTGGTCACCATAGTCACCACCACTCTTATGGAGGACAACCTGCCCGACTGCCTCATGAGAGTCTGTGAGCGTGCCCATGCCTGCCTGGACATGTTCCTCACTTCAGACACCACTACATTATTCTCCAGGGAGGAACAAGGCTTTTTATTTCACTGTGGCCAGTGTGGAGGCGTCCTCTGGAAGTGGACCTGTGAGAGACTTTCTCAGGTGGCCAGATGTTGCCTTATCAGTCTCCAGACCTTGAAGCATGACTGATTGGTGGCAGCCCCTATAAAGCAGAGTGATGGGGCCTGAATTTTCTAAGTAGTTGTATGAGGGTTGTCTTGGGGTAAGAGTTCCATTGCATATATTTCTAAGAATAAGTGACTTTGTGCCAGAGAAGTGGGCACAGTTAGCTGGATCAGTGGCTTTAACTGTCAGCAGTTTGCTGCAAGGAAAATCTGCAATTGTACCAGGGATGCTGGACAGGCCATACATTAAATGGTGTTTGGTAGACTTGGATATCTTTTGTTGGAAGTTAAGTCCCCAAAGCAGCTTTCTGTAACTCTTAAAGTCTGATTGATATGCTGAACTCTTTTGTAGGCATTGAAGAGATTTGGTAGTCTTTGGAATGAACAATTTCTTTGGCACTGAGAGCAAAAATGCCCCTTATGGTCACTTTTGATAAAGGAGATTGCAGTCTTGACACTGATTATTGAAAGGTTTACAGCAGATGGGATTTCTGATGCTGCGGTGAATTAATCTATATATCCTTTAAAGGTGAAATAAAAATATGGCAAATTATCTGAGTCACACTCCTGTAAACAGTTTTCTTGTCCTTTGGCAGTGGGTTGGTGGCAGTGTTGCTGGCTTCTATAGCCTGGGCTAGGGTCTAGGCCCAACTCCAGGGCCCACGTGGTATAGTCATTTGGGGACAGGGCATGGGAGTGTGCTGCCTGGGTCACAGCCATGATTATTTATTCATCTGACTTATTCATCTGCTTTCATTCAGCAAATGTATTGATGTGTTGAGGATCAAGATGGCTGTAGAAGTAGGTGTTGCCTTTGATGAGTTGATAGTGCGATGAATGATAGGGAAGTGCACACAGAAAGTGTGTGCAGTGTTTCCTGGGAGACTGCCTTAAGGAAGGCCTCCGTGGTCCCAGAGTCTACCTTGCCTGGAAAGAAGGGAAGTTTTGCTCAGCTGTATGTCCTGGCACATATTTCTGCCCATCCTTCATGTTTCCACCTCTTTTAGTGAAATTTCTGACAGTATAGTATGTTGTTGGAGTTCATTTTCTTTTGTTGATAAAAGTATTACAGTAATCAAAGAATTCCTTGCAAAACTTTTGCAACCCTCAAGGAAAAGTGATAAAACACAGACCCTGCTTGATAAATTGCAGGGTACAGGGAGGGGAGGGAGTTGTCCTTCCTTTCACTTTGGCTTTGCTATTTGTTTGTGTAACCGTGAAAGAATACTGAGTCTGCTTTTTGTAAAGGAGATAACTTGGCTCATCCCTAACATGCAGAGTGTTGGGTGAATTAATGAGTGGAAGGCATGTAATAATATGTGGCACTTATGTAGTCTTTTGATGATTTCACCTAAAATCTTGCCATCTGGAAACTTGCATTTACTAGGATGCAGAGCCAGTTTTGGATGAGACTGAGTCCAATGTGTATTTAAAGTGGTTTAGATTTTCATTTGGCTAAAACTTAGGAGGTTATAGACTAATAGAATAATAATAATGATCGCTTTTCCTAAGAAGACCTGAATAGCCTCAGAAGCACTCTAATGAGAGATAAAAGGCAGGAATCTTATTCTATTTCCTAGCGATGAAATTGAAACATGGTAGCCTGCACAGGGTCATAGAGCTGTCTCTTTTGAAATGAAAAGTTGATTTCACAGTCTATGGTTTTGGCTCTTGCTTTGCCATAAGCATTGCTGACTGCAAAGTCTCCAAGTCATGAAGAATCTTTGTCATCTTATTTTTCCACCTGGGGAGCAGAGGTTCCCCACCTGGAATTTAAATTCTGCTGAAGGTGTCTAAATCCAAGTCGAATAGATCACAAAGCTGGTCAGGGTTCACAGGCCCCTTAGCCTGGGGAGCAGCTGCTGTTGAGTTTGGAGCCCAGTTGGCAGTGCATCCATAGCTCCTTGGCCCTCTAGGAGGGCCCTCTGAACTTTCTTAGCACTTCAGCTGAATGAGGCTGGGCTCTTCTTCCCAAGACAGCTGAGAGCCTCTGCAAGGTGTGCCCCTTGCTTTCCTATAATTTAGAGTTGCCTTTTACCTCCCATTAGAGTGCTTCTAAGGCTATTCAGGGCACCTTAGGAAAAGCGATCATAATTATTGTTCTATTAGTCTACAGTCTCGAAGGTTTTAGCCAAAGGAAAATCTAAACCACTTTAAATACACATTAGACTCTGTATCATCCAAAATTGGCTTCCACAGAGTGATGGAGTGTGCTGCTGCACCCTTCATTCTGGCTGCTCTCCTGACACATCCTTCAAGGTGCATGGGGGAGAGACGAGGGGCCTAGGTCTAAGTTCTGCTTCCACCTTGTTCCCATCCCACCTTGTCAGCAGGTTCCTTGCTTTATTATTGGCTTTAAACATTGACCCAGATTTGCTATTCCTGGATAGACCCAAACCAATAGAAAAGCAAAGACCATCTTTGCCTAAAGATGTTAATTTCAAATTGATGTTTATTTATGCTCCCCTTATAATACAAAAATATATGCTGTATAAAAGGATGAATCTGAGGGTAAAGGGCAATGTAGTGCTTGACAGGTGTTAGACCACAGATTTTGCTCGAGTTTCATAGCAGCTGAAGCAAAAAAGGATGTAAGTTCGGCTTCCAACTTTATAATTGCCTTTAATAAAAACAGATCAGTTTCACAGAAGAAGCACGGCTTTTTCTATTACTGAGAAACTTTTTCTCTTAGGCCATCATAAACAGAACACTGATCTAATAGATGACATTCTCATATTTGAAATTTGGTTCTCTAGGGTAATGAGCCAGTCCGTTTGAGTGTTCTTTCTCAGTGGTTTATTTATTTGTCTGTCTAGCCTTGTAAATCCTTTTTTGACTATATGACAAATTAAGGTTTACAAAAAGAGTTTGGTTGAGTGTGTGTGGCTCCAGACTTAGGGAGTGACTGGAACTTACACATGAAATAGTATGGATGAAGCTCTTTGGGAAAGTTGTCAGAGCTGCCCATGGAGAAAACCAAGGCAGGTGGGAAAACAGGAATCAGAAGAGGTGGGCGGAAGGCAAAAGTCTGGATATAAGGACTTGCCTATTACCAAGAATTAGTAGCAGGGACTCAGCAGAAGGGGCTGGGGTTGAGGGCATTGCCAAGGAGCTGGTATGTAGTTGGTGCTCAGCACAAGGGCACTGCCGTAGTCTAGCTTCCAGGAGGCCTTGGGGTGCGAGACAAGGCTGGTTCTCAGGGAATGGGCTCGGGTCAATTAGGAAACTGTAGTAACATTTATTGAGCACTATCCTCACAATAAACCTGAAGGTAAATCTTATTTTTCAGTTGTTAAGGAAGCTGAGACTAAGAGCTGGGTCTGGCCCCTGATTGGTTCGGCAGGTGTCTGGTGCATCCAGTGGATCAAGCTCCTCACCCAGGTTTCCGGGGGCAGAGTGAATATAGATGGAGCCTGCCCACTCCACCTCCTACTTCCCCCTCCTCTGTCAGAGGTCTCTGTCACTTAGAATAGTTCCTCAGGGCTGAATACACCTCTACTCGACAGATGAAGGGATCCTGAGACTGCTTCTCCTTGGGCAGAATTAATTGGCCCTCAAACTGCTCAAGGGAATGAGGTGGTTCCGTTGAGGGGCATTATATGTAGGGATTGATGGGGTGTCAGGCAGCACGAGGAGCTTTGTGTGCCCACCTGTGGTACATATATTTTGCCAATTTATAGAAAAAAATATATATGTGTGTATATATATGTATGTGTACACACACACACACACACACACACTCCTCATTTGCCTTTGAAGTGAGAGCTGTGGCTCAGTGCTGCCCCTGTTTTTCTCCCCTCCATTTTAGGCCAGTCCACGTTCCTGCAAACAGAAGAGGCATTGTTTAAAGTACAATGTACTCTCCTGCTTTTGCATTGTCATCAGAAACCCTTGACAAAATGTTTAATTTCTCTTTGATGTTATCTGTGCTTAGTTGACTTGCCTGATGGTACATTTGGTTCCGAAACCTGGAACTTTCCTTTTGCCCACCTGTGTTGCATTAAGTCTGTCATAGGACACAAATATTTTTATAGTAAAACTAAGGATTCCTGCATTTTGCGATGACTCAGACCAGTGTTTCCAAACTAGTAACATTAACTGGGACACATGCTGGAGAAGGGCTTCCCCTCCCACCCCTGCAGCTTTTTGCCGGTGTTGCCCTTCCTAAGACCCCTGTGTACAATAAAGCAAAAGGGACCTGCCTCCTAAGTGTGAGGTTCCATCTTAAAATGAAGAAAGACAGTTTGTTTGTTTTTTACAGATTTTATTTATTCATTTGACAGAGAGAGACAGTGAGAGAGAGAACACAGGCTGGGGGAGTGGGAGAGGGAGAAGTGGCTTCCCGCTGAGCAGGGAGCCCGATGCGGGGCTCGATCCCAGGACTCTGGGATCATGACCTGAGCCGAAGGCAGACACTTAACAACTGAGCCACCCAGGTGCCCCAAGAAAGACAGTTTTTAAGGCAACTTTAACATAGTTAACATAGTTTAAAGTTCTAGTTGTTGCGGTGATCTGCTAACCAGTTGCATTGCTTGTGACCTCATTTAAGAATGTGTTTTATTTCATCATCTTCAAATTGATAAATACAACAAAGGTAGAGATGATATGTGTGAGCTGGTTTTTGAGTAAGTTCCTTTTGAACTATTTTTTAATATATTTAAAAATTCAATTCCTGTTTCTCTCTGCACTTGGACTTATTCTTTTGCTAGTGTGCTGATTCATTTGCATGGACCATTACCTGGATATAATAGTATTACTTTTTTAAACTAAACTATATGACCAATTAAGGTTTACAAAAACATACAAACTGAGGTGGTTGTACAATCACATTTCTTTAATTAATGAGCTGTTACATTTTAAAGAACCAGATTTCAGAAGTTCAGTTATGGTCAACTGTACGAGAATACATTTGTTATACAAAATGAGATATATGTGTGTTGGTATAGAAAAAGCTCTCTGCCTTCTTCCTTCTGGTCAGCACTGCTTCTATTTTATATCTTTATATTCCCTAGTCCCTCATCCCCCACCCCAAAGACACAGGCTAAGAAGAAACTTAGAATATCAAGACACACTGAGACTGTCTTTGTGGTGAGTCAAGATACAGTGTCCTGCTGTCTGGGAAACCATGGTCTGGGCCTCCCAGAGTATAGTAGGTGGGAGAAACAGAGAAATACAGCTTGACTGGGTCTTGCCCTCAAGCTCAAAACCTCAGTAGGATGCTTTCGGCTCTGCTGGGATTATTTTCTGCAACTAGGCAAAAAAGAAAAAAAGAAAAAAAAAACCCACAGTTTGTTCTGGTGTGACTGGGAAATGGAAAAGCTTGACGGAATATTTAAACAGTTTTTGATGGAAAGTAATGATAGTATCTTAGTTGCTTAGCATTTATTAAGTAAACATAATGATAATGGTGAAGGTTCTGCAGTAGGACATTTAAAGATTGACATTCCCGAGGCTATTTTCTAAGACCGAACAGCCAAACCTATTTTTGGTCTGGTGGAGTTGGAAGTTTGATGCAAATGTGTCCTGAGGAGAAAAATGGGTGGCATCAAGGTACCTGTGTGCTGTTCCTGTGGACCATTCCCCATGTAGCTGTTTTCCATGTTCTGGCTTTACTTAACTTTTTCAGAAAATTATTGTTCTTGAAAATAAAAAAAATAACTGGTAGAGAGAAATACAGGCTGTATTTAAAGTGGCCTTTGTAATTTTTCCTGGTCACACGCAGCCCACATTTTGGAGCTTTGTGACGTCAGTGCCCCCTGACTGGGAGTCGGGAGTCTTGACCGACCAGGCCTTGGCTGCCCTGGGCCACAGGGACGCCTGCATAACCCGGATCCTTGTTTACGTCCTCTCCAAGTGCTGGGGACATTTAGCACTAAGAAGGACCATGCGCCTGCACAAGCGCTCCGGCCAGTGTTTTCTCATCCTGCCATTCCTGTCCTGGAAAGTGCTTCATCCATGAGGCAGGCTTTTATTCTTCGAGTGCAGCCATCCATCCTTTTCCAGATTCCGGGGTGGACTTGCAGGCCCCCTCCCTGCACTCTCGTCCAGCGGTGGAAGCTCAGCTTTAGCTGCTGTTAACTTGAAGAGCAAGAGGAAGAAGCAGGCAGGGGGTGGATGGTGCTGGAGCAGAGTGGCTGCCTGTCCTGAACGAGTCTGTGACTAATACTGGGGAAAGCAGTGCTTGCTTTAGATGCCTATGGGAAATTGAACGGGCTTTTGGATTATACAGGGTTGCCTAATGCGGATTCTAAGACAGCCTTCTAATTGTGACTGTATATAAAAAAAAAAAAACCCTTTCATACTGAATGTTGTCAAGCTTTAAGTGATCCTTTGCAGTTTCATGAAAAATCAAAAGCATGTTGCCCAGGAAAAAACTATTGCAAAATGAAGTGGTATTTTCCCCCCCCAAGGAAACTTTTCACCCTCTAGAGATTTATTCTTAATCAAAGATGTCGGGTTCTATATAATGTCATAATAAAAACCCTTAAGCATCAGTATTCGGACAACAGGCACTCAGATATGTAAAGTTAAATATGAAGACTGCAACTCATTAATAAGATTTAATTTCACTGCTTTTTTTTTGAGGGATAATACTCAAATTAGAGGAAAACAAGAGGTAATGGTAGACAAAATGAAAGTATTTATTTAAAGACTGCAACAGCCAAGAATTATAAATGGAGAATTGAGACTAATGTTTCTTTTCTTTCTTTTTTTTTTTTTTAAGATTTTATTTATTTTTTTGAGAGAGAGAGAGCGTGAGCAAGAGAGAGCAGGAGCAGGGCGGAGGGGCAAAGGGAGAGGGAGAAGCAGACTCTCTGCTGAACAGGGAGCCCAATGCAGGACTCCATCCCAGGACCCTGAGATCATAACCTGAGCCAAAAGCACACGCTTAACCAACTGAGCCACCCAGGCTCCTACAACTGATGTTTCTGTCAGAATTTTGGATGTCATGCTCACAAATTCTATTATGATTCAAAAAATATGCTACTTTTCTCCTTTTAGTCCTGGGATTATTGCTCTTTTATGAGACTCCTATTACAGCTTTCAGACTAGAGGGTACATTAGAGTCCATTCTAGGTCAGTGGCCTCATTCGATAGAAAAAAGAAACTGAGGCCCAGAACTTGGTGGTGAGCTCAGAGCACCCACTAGTTGATTAGGCAGAGTGGACAGGAAATAGTCTTCTCAGTCTAGGACCTCTCCCTTAGAAGATGCTGCTGCCTGCCTTTTGTAACTGTTATAAAGACCTGCTTGGGCATGGGTAGGGCAGTGGGGGCTGAGGGTATGGAGATTTCCTTTTGCTTCTGGGGATTAGAGTTTCTCATTTCACAGGTATAGTTGGCTCACTGGGAGATCTTTGAGAGACTCTGTTTTATCTTTGTACCCAACAACTGGTTAAGGGTAGTACATTTACATTCAGGGTATAACATGCCTGTTATAGGCAACCATCCTAAACCTAAGTGCCACGTGAGGGATATACATTATATGTTAGAACAATATTTCCCAAATTGTAAAATACTAGTAGTCTTCATGATTTTAGGTTAGGTTACACAAATTTTAAATGGTATGTTTATTTTCTTTTCTAAACAGGACTTCTTGGGGCAATCCCATGACATCCTTTGGTGGTAGGGTAACTCAGGAGCCAGCATGAAATCCAAAATTCTCACTAATCAGGCAAAAGCAGAAGGATCAGAACCATATTAAACTGTAGCCCTGAAGTTCACTTTTCGGTCAGGCATTCAGGAAGCAGCACATGAAAATTTGCTTGGAGACAGTTTCCTCAGAGTTCTTCAGCAGCTTGGAATGACATCTTGAGCTGGCAGTAAACAAAAATCTCAGGTTATCATTTTTCTTTCCATTGGATTGAACAGTTTATTGTATAGGGAGGTGAAACAAATAAAACTTCATGTTCGTGAAGCCAAAGGTTTTGTGGTCTGCACTTTATACAGTTACTTATGGGTTCCAGTTACCTTGAGAAAAAGAAATAATGGTATTCTTGAAAAGTTTTATGTATGTGTTTTATTTTTTAATTATTTTAAGTAATCTCTACAACTAACGTAGGGCTCGAACTCACAACCCTGAGATCAAAGGTCGCATGCTCTTCTGACTGAGCCAGCTAGGTTGCCCCAGTTTTATGTATGTGTTTAAAGTTAACCATTGCTGCCTTTTTGTTTAAAAAAAAGTTTGGAAAATTGTGGTATACTGATACAAAGGGAATACTACTCAGCAATAAAGAGGAACAAGCCACTGATAGAAAACATGGGTATGTGCAGAAGAGTACATACTATTTGTTCCCATTTATATGAAGTTTAAGAAAAGGTCACGCTAACCCATGGTGACCGAAAGCAGATCAGTGATTGCCAGGGGCCATGGGGGTAGGAGAGTGACTGCAAAAAGGGCATAAGGGAACTTTAACTTTGTAGGGATATGAAAATGTTCTGTATCATTATTGTGGTGGTTACACTGGTGTATACAGTTGCCCAAATTCATCTAACTGTATGCTTAAAATGGGTGCATTTTTTTTTAAAGGAATTTTTTTTTTTAAGATTTTATTTATTTGACAGGGAGAGAGACAGACAGCGAGAGAGGGAACACAAGCAGGGGGAGAGGGAGAAGCAGGCTTCCCGCGGAGCAAGGAGCCCGATGCCGGGCTCCATCCCAGGACCCTGGGACCATGACCTGAGCTGAATGCAGACATCGCCCAACAACTGAGCCACCCAGGCGCCCCATAATGGGTGCCTTTTTTGGTACATAAATTATACTTCAATAAAGTTGATCTAAAAAGAAAAAAAGTTTAGGAAAGGCTATGGTTGGAATTTCTTGAAGAACAAATAGTATATTTTGGCCAGTTTTTTGGCACTGTAAGCTAGGCCCTTTGCTTTCACGGTCCTTCCTCTATTCATGCTTACTCAAGAGCCTTTCCTTCTCTTCTGTCTCCCTCCTCCTCCTCTCATGATTTGAGCAATAGAAATTCTTCCCTTTCAGGAACTTACAGTCCTTGTTAGTAGCAAGCAAGAATGAATTTTACATTCACCTGAAATTATTTTTCAAGTAGGAGGTCCTATAAGCATTGGTGACCTTTTGGAATCAAAGGGTGGTGGGTGGAAGTGCGTGTGTACGTGTGTGGAAGGGGGTGCGTCCGTTTCTCAGATCATGGTGGTGTGGTTCCTCACACCTGTGTGAGCTTCTATGTGAATGCTAAAAGTGTCCTGAGTTAGGCTTCTGGCATATGTCTGCCACAGCTGGGGCCTCAGGTTGCACATTTGTTGTGGGTTCAGAGTTGGAGAAGACATTTGTTGAGAGGGCACTGAGAGTGGTCTGTGTGGTAGTATCTCAGTGGGTGAGGGGAGGAGGGGGGTCTCAGTGCTTTCACTGTTTTTCAGTCTTTAGTATCAATCTCAACACCATTAGAAACTAGAGAGGGCATTTCTCGAGTGTATCTTCAGAGAAACGGATGCATGCTGAGGAATGTATAATTTAGTGGGTTATTTGAACATGGAGCTATTGGGAAAATTGTTGAGTGTTTGTTTTCAAAGTTCATGTCCTCCATGTACAAAGTTAGCCTCTAAGAAAGAACTAGCTTGTTCTTAATGGATCATGTTAGTTGGATTTGATACAAGTGTTTTTTCTTAGAAGGGAAGATTATACATTATAGTAACAAGATGTTCTTTTATTTCCTAGTTTATCAAAAGATGTTGATTGTGAAATAGGGTGTGCAGATATTTTAGATCTTACTGTTTTTAAATAGATGAGCTTGAAAGACTGAGTAAAGGTGTTGTCAGAAGGTTAACTGTGCCTAAGGAAAGCTAAATAATTGAGGGGGGCGGGTGGTAGGGAAGGAAAAGTAAATATTTTTTTCCTTTGCTGTGTATTTCTTTTGGACATCTTTTGGTTTTGTGTTTGTGTTGTGGTTTTTTAACTTTGACTTTTCTTAAAACTGCAAAAGCAAAGAGAGGAGAGAGAGCACAAAGCTATATGCTGATATTCTTCCCTCTTTCTTGTTTTCTCCGTCCCCAAACAGTTGTTGGCAAATTAATTTCAAAAGGGGGGAGAGGAGAACTTGAGATATTCAGATTAATTTAAGCTGTGTGTTTTTTGTTTTTTTGTTTTTTTACAAAATGAAAACAGGTGACATTTAGAGCTTTAGAGCTTTAGAGAAGAAAAAAAAAAGAGAGTCCCTCTTCTCATTTTCCTTCTCAGGAGAGTTGTAGGATATCAAAAGCATGTTTCATACTCCTTAGGTTTAGATGCCAAATAAAGAAAACAAAGCTGTTAAGTAACTGGAGATTTGGTTTCTTTTTAATAGGATAAAGGTGTGAGATTGCACTATCCATGTTCCCCAAAATTTTATGTGAGATAAGAGGCATCCAGTACTTCCTTCCCTCCTGCCTCACCTCAGTCCCATTTCCCTCTTTGCTCTTGCCTCCCTCTCTGGCCCCCTTCTTCTTTTGGTTCTGACCATATTGTGTTTTTTTTTTTTTTAAAGATTTTATTTATTCATTTGAGAGAGAATGAGATAGAGAGAGCATGAGAGGGGGGGAGGGTCAGAGGGAGAAGCAGACTCCCTGCCGAGCAGGGAGCCCGATGCGGGACTCGATCCCGGGACTCCAGGATCATGACCTGAGCCGAAGGCAGTCGCTTAACCAACTGAGCCACCCAGGCGCCCCTGGCCATATTGTTTTTGTATTTCTGCTTTCTAAACTCCCAAGAATATAGATGGCAAATATGAACTCTGCCTCCGTGGTGGTGGCCCCGGCTTCTGTGCCACCTTGAGTCCATGGGCCTCTGGGTCTGGCATGGTGTGGCATGTCACAGTGACTAAGCCATCCTAAGAGTTCAGGACAGCCCGGCCTCTCATCCCCAAATCTGGCTTTGTTGAATCTGGCAGAGGTCCAGCTCTTTCCAAACTGACTCCGGCCAGCTCTATGCAGTGAAATAAGAATGGGCTTCACCTGAGCAGTTTTGTGGGTGGCTCTCTCTTCCTTTGTGTGTTTATAGAAGCCACTTCAGAATGCGCGTGAGTGTTCTGTATGTGTCAGGGAAAGTATGTGATTTTTGATGGGGACGTTTGTGATCCAAGGTATTTTCACAGTGGTTCCCCTAACAGCACTAGCAAGAACCAAGAGTTGAGTTTATCCTCCTGGTATTTTAATGTTGTACTCAAGGAGAGATGGCGAGGAGTGGGGGAGGGCAGGGCCTGTCTTCCACACTTCCCACTCACCCCTCCCCCAGACAGCTGGGCTTTGCAAACCCTTGTCAGGCTACAGGTTGTTGAGGCCAAAAGCCTCCTGCTTTTTTTTTTGTTGAGTTTATGAGAGGTGTGAACATATAGTATTTCTAGGTAGTGATGTGGAATGCAAATAGAGTTTTCAGGAATACTGGAAATACTTCTGGAGAAGGAGGTAGGGTGAAAATGCTTTTTTTTTTTTTTAAGATTTTATTTTTAAGTAATCTCCGCAACATGGGGCTCAAACTTACAACCCCGAGATCAAGAGTCAGACCCTCTACGGACTGAGCCAGCCAGGCGCCCTGAAAATACTTTTCATTATAACTCACCTCTCCTCAACTCCTCAACTTAACTTGAATTTAACTAGCAATATAGAAAAACTTTGGTATGAGCTTCATATTTTTGCTAGAAATTGATTTTGCATTAATGAGCCAAATATAGAATGTTTTTTTATATGCTAGTTAAAGAAATATAATGGTGGCAGCCCTCTTCCCCATCATTCTGTCACACCCTGCCTAGACTCTGCTTCCTTCCTCCTGTCCTTTTTATATAAACTTATCCTAATTTTTTCTTCCTAAAATGTTCCCTTACTTTGAAGAATGCCCCCCAAATTTATAATCTGTCAGTATGTATTATTTTACCATAAAGGTCAATTTTTTTTTTATATTTCTTCTCTCCATTCCATTATGCCTTTAGCATTAAAAACATTTTTATAAAACCATGTTTGCTATATGCGATTTTGAGAAATAATTGACCCCTTCGAAGCAGTTGTACTGCCTATCCCCAGAAAGATGTGGTTACATAAGACATTTTGCATCTGATTTGCATATGATTTCAGGGGCTTAGGACCCTCTAAATCCCATCCATGGACTCCTGGTTAATTGCCTAATTAAAAAAAAAATTGTTCAAATAAAAGTAGTAATGTAGACTCGGAGATATAGGGGGGGAAAGTCCAGATTACTTGAAAAGTTATAGGTTGATGAAGGATGAACATCTCAAATATATTTTGTAAGCAGGGAAGGAAAATGTTTGAGAAGGGGTGGGAAAGTTTAGGCAGGAAATGGAATCAGATAGGAGTACTGAGAAGGGATGTTTAGGGGAAAGATAGAAGTCAATGTACACCTGTTCATAGGCAAAATTAAAGGAAGTTTGGGAGAATCTAGAACCCTTAGACCATTTCCACATTTTTATTAAAGGAGAGATCTGTGGTTCAGTGAGTTCAGAAAATACTTAATATGCTGTTGCCCTTTAGGGGCTTTGGGACACATACCTGCAGGTT
This sequence comes from Neomonachus schauinslandi, assembly GCF_002201575.2. Lineage (NCBI taxonomy): Eukaryota > Metazoa > Chordata > Mammalia > Carnivora > Phocidae > Neomonachus > Neomonachus schauinslandi. The sequence continues at coordinate 52,328,240 of NC_058410.1, read as the reverse complement.
GAAGTTCCTGAGACGTCCTGCAGTAAAAAAAAAAACCTGTTTTACATAGTTTAACTCAACATATCCCAAACAGCTTTAGGTCCAAAGGATTTTTTTTTTCCTCCCAGAAAACAGTTATCAGCAGAACACACTTTGGGAAGTGAAATGCTTGGACTAGATAAATTAGTCCTTTCTAACTTTTTAGACTCTGAGGTGTGGGTGATAGCCTGAACCACAATGAGCAGAGAGAATCCCAAAGGATTGGAGAGAAAATTTCACTCTGGAGATGGCAGCAGCTAAGTGACAACATAACTAGGCCATGCAGTTGTGCCTTCACTTGTCCCAAAGGGGGACGTGCTGGAATGTGGGTGATGCTGTCGGGCTATGTTGAGAGACACACAGCGTAAGTTCACGGTGTAAGTTCACGGTGGCTACATGAGAAAGAGAGGCAGACCTGAGACTGTTTGTGGAGCTGTTAGAAACAATGTCACCCTAGAGATTTACTCTTTCAACTTTTTTGTCCCCATTAAGTCCAGAAGCCCACCAGAATGAGAATAGTTAATGGGTTTAGGCATAAAAAAATTGGTTGTGATTCTGAATGTGGAAGGCATTTTTCTTTTTAGCTGTGAGGGTGCTTATTTAAGAAAAATTGCTTTCTTATTAAACAAAATGATTGTGCTGTCTTTAATTGGATCAGGACATCTCTGAGCTGCCTTGTGGTGTTCATACCCATTCTGGATAATGACGATGTGAAATTAGGGTCTCCTTGGGCTAAATTTAAGCTAGCAGTGCAGAGCCCAGCATTCTCTTGGTTAGGTACTCCATGTTTTAATATGTTTCAAGGAATTTTTTACACAGATACTCTGCAGTATTAATAGGCTTTGGTGGCTCATACTGTAGACCTTTATGTGGCTGAGTCCAGCCGCAGCATGTGCGGTAGCCAGAGAGCTATTTCAGGAACAAACCTCATGTTTCCTCTAATTTTTAATAAGCACTTAGGTCTGCCTGATTCTTGAGATGTATCACAGAGTCCATCATATGCCACCTACTAGAGTACTAACGAGGTCCTAAAATTAGAATTTATGCTTTGGTTTTTTTAAATTAGTGATTCTTCTTCCTTTGCTGAAACGACTTAAAGTCAGCCATATTTGTTAAATAACCTCTTCTAACCCATAAATCCTAAGCTGGAATTTTTGAACCTTCTCATAAAGAAAGCAAGAAAAAAACTTAAAAATAAAAACGTAATTCCTCTCATGGAGTTTTGAGGTTCCCCATTATTTGGTGGGGCATGTATTTTCCTTTAAGGGTTCAGTTCACATGCACTTCATAATGTACCATTTTGTAGGTTTCTTCTACTTTAATACTTGCCTTCTTGCTCCTGACCCTCCCCCTTCTTCTGTCTCCCCCAATTTAGGGAAGGGAAAGACCCCTGTGCCTCTCTCAGTCTGAAGTAGTCTTTTTGCCCCAAAATTATGTTCTTCAATATTTTTTTTTTTAAGATTTCATTGAGAGCAAGAGAGCACAAGCGGGGGGGCGGGGAGGGTGGCAGGCAGAGGGAGAAGCAGGCTCCCCGATGAGCAGGGAGCCCGATGCGGGGCTCAATCCCAGGACCCTGGGATCCTGACCTGAGCCAAAGGCAGACGCTTAACCGACTGAGCCACCCAGGCACTTCTTCAGTAGTTTCTTAATCTTCCCTTGAGTCACCTCAGTTCCAGAGGAGGAATGGATTGACTGGCTGAATTCAGCTGACTTGTTGCTACCCAGCTCTGCTGATATGGACATTTGTAGGGTGGGGATGACAGGGGATTACCAAGCAGTTGCTGAGTGATAAACTGAGCTGAAGCAACCATAAGCAGGGTACTCAAAAAAGAGTCACTGGGACGCACTGACCCATTGCTCTGTACCAGCTGTCTGTGCTGGAGCCTGCTGGGAAATGGGAAAAAATCGAGAGCTTTCTCTTGAACGTTAAGTACAACATGAGTCAGAAGCATAATTCCAAAAGGTTTTGGGGCTGTCCAGATTTGGTGGTGGGGGCAGGGAGGGAGAAGTGTTACACATTCTGTGGTGATTGACTTACTGGAAATTCACCATCATGGAAACAGAAATTTAGGGAAAGAATTCTAAACATGTCCTGGGAAGGCTCCCATTCATGGAAGTGGTTTGGCAGATAAATGGCTTCCAGGAATGCCAACCAGAATTCTGTATCAAGATGTGGATGGTTGGAGAGACTCTTTTCCAGTTACTGCAACCTGGTGGTGGTTGGGGACTTCAAACCTAGGGCAGGGGCCCTCTCTCTTCACATATGACCCTCCACCTCCTTCACTTTTAGCTTCTCCTGATAACCAGGAAGGAATTTCTCAAGTTCTCATCTGTGCACGTTCTTTCTCTCTCCCTTTTCTTTTTTAGATGTAATTAATAAAAAGATTACTAACAGTTACTATAGAAGAAACTTGAGGTGCAAACTGAGTTCATTAGAAACTTGGATGAATGCCGTCTGCTCATTCCTAGATCAGGATAACTACGAGAACAAGTTGTTTTTATTTCCTGTTCTCCATCTTCCTTTCCCCCTGTTATTATTCCAGGTAATAAGTAAATGACACTTCTGAACTGAAACAGATTCAGGAATATTCTTTAAAAACATAACCTTTCTTACTGGAGTTTTCTTTTAAGACAGGACAATTTTATATAAAAGAGAAATATATAATCCTCCTGGGTATACTAACTTTGTTGCTTATTCTAGGACCAAAAATATATTAATTTCTGTACTTCTGTGTGCTCTCAGCTATGCTTAGAATTGTGTACGTGTGTGTGTGTGTGTGTGCATATCAGAACCATAGTTTTTGGATTTATGCTTTGAACAGTTATCTCTTATTTGAATGGTGTTCAATAGTCAATTTAATCATCGAGCACCATAGTTTAAGATTATAGGCTTCTCATAATGATCTTTCACCCAGGATGTGTCTTCCTCTGCTTCTGGTCTTTTCCCTCATCCTCAGCCACAAAAGGCTTTCCCAGGTTTGAAAGTTTTACAGTTCAGTGGATTTGCTTTTCTAAAACTCTTCTCTCACTTTCCTTTAAAAAAAAAAAAAAAGTACTCAGTCCATGAAAATCTGACTCACAAACTTAGAAATGCTTTAAAAATAAGTATCTGAGAAGCAAGCCCACTCTACACCCGTCATGTACAGTTGTTTCTGTTAAGGGCTATCCCATTTCTTCAGACAGATTCCAGCCTCTTTTCATTCCATTTACTCCTGACTGTCGATGTGGATTGTCCCATTTCACTTTTCCTTTCAGAATAGAATACAGATATTACAGGGCGCCTGGGTGGCTCAGTTGGTTAAGCAACTGCCTTCGGCTCAGGTCATGATCCTGGAGTCCCGGGATCGAGTCCCCCATCGGGCTCCCTGCTCAGCGAGAAGCCTGCTTCTCCCTCTGACCCTCCCCCCTCTCATGTACTCTCTCTCATTCTCGCTCTCTCAAATAAATAAATAAATCTTAAAAAAAAAAAAGAATACAGATATTACAGATATTCCATATAATAGCATGTAGCCATATTCCAGCAAGAAAATATTGGGTGGCTAGTTCTTTCTTTAAAGATCCATCTGAATCTGTATCAGCCTTCTGTTTGGTCAAGATTGATTTGCTGAGGGCTCCTGGGTGGCTCAGTCGGTTAAGCGACTGCCTTCAGCTCAGGTCATGATCCCAGGGTCCTGGGATCGAGCCCCGCATCAGGCTCCCTGCTCCGTGGGAAGCCTGCTTCTCCCTCTCCCACTCCCCCTGCTTGTGTTCCTGCTCTCACTATCTCTCTCTTTCTGTCAAATAAATAAATAAAAATCTTAAAAAAAAAAAAAAAGATTGATTTGCTGGCCAGCACAACTTGCCCCTATCTAGGGCACAGGAATATCTATTCCTGTCTTTCAAGACTTCTGAGGGGTAAGCCATTCACTTACTTTATTTTTTATTGAGATATAATTGACATATAATATTGTATTAGTTTTAGGTGTACAGCATAATGACTTGGTATATTTGTAGATTACAAAATAATTACTGTGATAAGTTTAGCTAATATCCATCACCACACATAGTTACATTTTTTTTCCCATTTAAGCCATTCACTGAGTACTGAGAAAACCTAGTTGTGTTATCTGGGAAGACTAGCTTAACTGGTGTTCCATAGATATAAGCCTTTAAAAGTTTATTTCCTTTTATTATTAAAGTATTTGTGTTTGTTGAAAAAATTTGGAAAACTACAGATTGCAAAAATAAGGAAAATAAAAATCACCTGTAATTCTGCAGTTTATTGTTAACATTTCTTTGTGCTTATATCTTGGTTGTTTGGTTGACTGGGGTTATGTATTTGCCTATGACTTTAACACCTGGTTTCTCCCTTAGCCTCAGGAACTTGGTAGTTTGATATCTTGGCTAATTTTCATAAAGGAGGAAGGATTATAGATACTTTTCCATGTCTTTAGGTAATTGTTAATGATTTCATTTTTAAAACTTAAATGTCTTATTTTGAGATAATTGTAAGTTTACATACAGTTGTAAGAAAAAATAGAGAGGTCCCGTGTACCATTACCCAGCTTCCCCCAGTGATAGTATCTTGCAAAACTGTGGAACACTCACAGTCAAGATATAGAACATTTCCAAGGATTCTTCCTGTTGCCCTTTTGTAGCCATAGCCACCTCCTTTCCCTCATCTCCATCCTGGTGCCTGGCAACCACTAATATGTTCTCCATTTTTATGATGTCATATCAAGAATGTTATATAAGTGCAGTCATATAGTACCTGATCTTTGGGATTGGCCTTTTCAATTTAGCCTAATTCTCTGGAGACTTATCCAAGTTCCTACATGTATCAGTAGGTTCTGATTATTGTTGCCTAGTATTCTACTGTATGGATATATCACATTTTATTCATCTCTTTATCAGTTGGTGGATATTTGGGTTTTTCCAGCTTTTGGCTCTATTGAATAAAACTTTTCAACATTTGTATACATGTTTTTTTGTGAACATAAGTTTTTCTCTGGGATAAATGCCCAATGACTTCATTTTAATGATGGCATAATATTTCATTTGTATGACATTGTTTTTCATTGTATAAAATAAATATGTCATTTATTTAGCTGGTTATTTCTAGATTGATTAAGGCTCTTTTCCCTTCAGTTTTTCTTTCTTTCTTAAGATTTATTTATTTTAGTGCACATGAGCACAAGTGGGGGGAGGGGCAGAGGGAGAGAATCTTCAAGCAGACTCCCCACTGAGTGCAGAGCCCAAAGTGGCTCCATGTCACCACCAATGAGATCATGACTTTAGCTGAAGCCAAGAGTGGACGCTCAACTCACTGAACCACCCAGGCGCCCCATCCCTCTAGTTTTTCTGCTGTTACAAATACACTGATGAGAATCTTATAGGTAAGCCTTAATGCACATCTGCTTTTATTTCTAAAATAGTGGAATGGATGCCTCAGAGGATGCAGATTTTTTAAAGCTTTGCTTTTTTTTCCCTAGTATCTCTTTTTCTTTTACAAAAACTTGTTAAAATCCTACCAGCAATGTATGAAAGTGCCCATTTACCTATTTCTCATACCTTGCCAATACAGAGCATTATTACTTTATAAAATCTTTGTAAATCTCTACCATAACCCCCCCCCTCTAGCCACATGTACTTACAGCTCGACTATTAGTTTTCCATTCCCACTTAGCCTAAGAAAATCTTTCAGAGTAGTAGAGGTACCACTATGATCCTGTTTTTATATGAAGTTTGGGACTCTGCTGAAGTGGTGTTTTTAGAGCCTCAGAGGATTTGGTATAAGATGGATACAGAGGGGTGCTTGGCTAGCTCAGTTGGTGGAGCATGCCGCTCTTGTTCTCAGGGTTTTAAGTTTGAGCCCCACATTGGGTGCTGAAATTACTAAAAAAATAAAATCTTCGTGGAGCGCCTGGGTGGCTCAGTCGTTAAGCGTCTGCCTTCGGCTCAGGTCATGATCCTAGGGTCCTGGGATCGAGCCCCACATCGGGCTCCCTGCTTAGCGGGAAGCCTGCTTCTCCCTCTCCCACTCTCCCTGCTTGTGTTCCCTCTCTCGCTGTGTCTCTCTCTGTCAAATAAATAAATAAAATCTTTAAAAAAAAAAAATCTTCGGGAAAAAAATGGGTACAATGAATTATAAGAAATCACTCTGAGTCTTCCTGTTCTTGTCTGTTGTCTCTTGTACCACCTGTTCATCCAGAAGAATTAGTTAAGGGTGTGCTGCCAACACTTAACAGCCTTAAAGACAGACAAACCTTTGAGATGTGAATCACTGTTTTAAAAAACTGATTAATATAAACAATATAGGTGTGAGAGAGAAAGTGTGTGTCTTGTTCAGTATAGCAGCCCATTTTTACCTCTTAGAGATGGGAGTTAAGTATAGTCCTTTAATGGAACTGTTAAGAGTAGGTAGAGTGGTAGATGCTTTTCTTCTCCCTTCTTACACTAAAGTGTTTTAGTGTTTTTCTCAGTGTGGCTAGGCAGTGATTTTGAAGGAATATATTTACCAAAACCTGAAAAATGTATTGGTCTTCTGAGATAAATGAAATCTTTGGTTTGAAAATTAGTTTCTGGTAGGATATGGCAAACTGACATTCCTTTCAATGTAAGATGTTTTTTCTCTTTGTGCTTTGAGATCTGTAATTTGTTTTCTTTATATGTGGGTACCATATTTAAGATGAATCAGGCTGATTTCAGTTGTTTTATTGTTAGAATGGCAGATCACTCTTCTAGAAGATTGGATGATTTCAGAAGAGATTGTGCTCACTAACTTGTTTGGTGCTCAGTAAGCATCCTGTGACAAAGACCCGATTCTTAACAAATAGATGAATTAAAGAGGCTGGCAGAACCTGGTATTTTCCTTTTTTAAAGTTATAAGAATTCTTATTCACCCATTTAAATACCTTCTGCAAGTTTGTAGCTGAAGACTAATGATGAATATAATGAAATGTGGATTAAGTAAAGCATCATCCATGAAAACTATTCACTTTCTCAGGTATGATAAAGAAAACTTTCTCTTTTCATTTTTCCCAATTTATCATGATTCTTACAGCACCAATGATCTTAACATTAAGTATCTAGAACATTCACACTTATTTGGCCTAGGAAGGAGAGTATATTATTGAACATCAAGCTGGTCATTCTTATATCCAGGTGTTGCATATTTCTAAAATGTTACTTTTGGTTTAAAGAGCATGCAGGAAGGGAATTCTCCTTAATGGGGGAGAGATCACTGGGGGGAGTTTTGGATGGAGCATTTTCTTTGAGCTCAGCCTGAACAGATTTTCCCAACTGTCTATCACAGTTTTCCTTCAGGGCTGTGGAAGGGCCCTGGAATCTGTCAGCTTTGTTGAAGCTCAGAGTTTAGTTTTATTTTTGAAATAAAAATTTCTCTACATGGTATATTTAGACAATTATTTCTATTTAAAAAGAAGTATTTTTATAATGATTATGGAAATATCTGTGGGTCTGAAAACTCCTAGAAGAATCTTTGACTATGAATTTGACCAAGAATGGTGACTTAAGCAACATGAAAGAACATGATGTTGAGAATGATCAAATGCAAACAGCATCAAGCCCTCAGACTTCTTTGACAAAAATGGTGATGTTCGAGTCTGATCTGAGTGATTGTCAGGAGAGACAGGTCAGCAGCATGCAGAATTAGTTTATTGAGGAGGACAGAAGTTGCTAAAGAGAAAAACATTTTAAGCAAACAAGTTTTATTACATAGATATTTCATGAAAGATTTGCTCATGAAAATCTAGAATTATAGTGGATGTAATAAGTAATAAAGAGAACTGAAAGCATTATATTTCTTGGTGGATAAATGAAGTAAAAAGCACTGGATTCCTTTGCCGTCTTCAGGGAAGCTTAAGTTTTTGTGGATCATTATACTTTTGTGTGACTGTGTGGAAGAACTTCCCAACATATTTTGTGTTCTTTCTGGATTTGGATAACACTCAACAGAGACCTGCTTTTGCCTAAAGTGAGTGAATAGTCCTATTCTAAAACTGTATTGAAGTGTGGAGGCTTCATATGATTTATTACTACATAATACTGTGTTTGACGTTGACCTATTTGTGAACAAGGAATATTCAGTTCACATTCATTGTTCATTATTGTGTTTAAACCACAAATAAATGTTATAGTTGTAGGGTCTGTGCTAGAACTGAACAGCCTATGAATTCAGCCAAAGAAAACAGCTAGCCTGGATATTTCAGGACCCCTTAAGTTTTTGAGGGTTGGTTAGTTTGTTGTTGTTGTTGTATTGTTGTTGCCTTTTTTGCTTTTAAGTGTATTTGATTTGGGCTCTTTTTTTAGTAACTGAAGAATTGTCTTAAATCCAGTTTATCTCTGTGGAGATGCCCTCATGGCCATATCAGAATGTAATGAATGAAAAAAAAAAAAAAGAATGTAATGAATGGGCAGTGATTTTGAGACTTCTCCCATTTTCTTGTGCCTCGCTCTCCTGTGGATCATGACAGCCTGATAAGAAGACAGGAAAGGGTATATATGTAAAGCCAAATGCTTCTGTTTTGCAGATTCTCCTCACATTGTTCCATGTGGGCATGGCCTCTTGGCTTTACTAATTTCATTTCTAAGCGTAGGATGTTCCTTAGGCCAAAATAAGCTTTTTAATTGAGATAAGGGAAGTTCATAGTCATATTCTCCATTATGGGAGTCCTTCTGTTTACTACTGCTTTTTTGTGTACACAATATGTATCAGATACATATTTCTAATCCATAATCTAAAAGTTACTCATTTCTCAGAAAAGTAAACAGAAGCTTAGACCAACAAGAAGCTTGCCCTTATAAAAAAAAAAGGGGGCGGATTTTAGATCAAATTATCTTAATTTCATAGATGGTTCGGGAATTATTGGAATTACCCTAGAAAGAGAAGATTTGTTTATTTTTGTTTTAGCACAGGGAATATTGGGATGGTTCCTGTTTTGATAACCTACTTAGATAAAATGAAGGACCAGGCTGGGATGGGTGAGGGCAGGGTGGTGAACATGGAAATGTAGCATGAGATTGAAGTAAGACAGCAAAGTAGAAGAAAATTCGATTTAAGGGAGAAGTCACAAGATGCATTTATTTTGTAAAATACGGTGCTTTCACATCACTCAAAAAAAAAAAAAAAAGACCAGAAAACAAACAAAAACAATCCTGTAATGTGAACATGTAATGTGAGCAATAATTAATTGCTTTGCAAATTGTCATTGATAAAAGTTTTAGATTTTTTTAAATGTAAGAATTACAAGTAAAATAAGACAGTTTGTGCCACCAAACAACTTTGGTCTGAAACAGAACAATTATGCATTTAAAAGAGGTGGGACAGGGTCAGAAAACAATTAATTTGAAGATCGGAGTTCTGTGTAGTTTGACAGGAGGCTGATCAGAGCGTCTTCCCTGGTTGTCAATAATGTTCTCAGTTAATGACTAATTGCTGGTCTTGCCCAGAAATCCAGAAACTCTGGAGATGAGGAATTCTTTTTGAAACTAATTCCACAGTACATCACCCCTTTTGTTCACCACCACAGACTGTACCCTGGCTCCTCTTCCCAAGGGCGGTTCACTGGCACGTCTGTCTGGTAGGGCGGTGTTTTCTGCATAGTAATCAGGCCTCTGCAATTGTGACATTCCTCCCCCTCACCCTAAACTCTTTGGGTTCTTGACACACAGTGGCAATGCCACTGGTAGAACAAAAATCAAAAAGAGAAAAGGAAAAAAAGAAATCTTCTAGAATTTGATCTGTCTGCATAGTTCTCCCATGCTGTGGTTAAGGAAACTCCATTAAAAACTTTCTTGTCTTCTTCCCAGGAAGCAGCCTTGTGAATAGGCAGGTTCAGAAAGCCAGGGAACCGACAAACTTTTTCTGTTGCATTTACCAGCCTGTCCTTCTTTCACCAAGGATTTAGTGATCAGTGTGTGCATTTTAAATGGTTAAAATTTGTATTTTGACCAACTTTAGTGGTGCTAATTTGCATAACTTCTTTTTTTCCAAAGATTTTACTTATTTATTTATTAGAGCACTAGTAGGGGAAGGGCAGAGAGAAAGAGGGACAAGCAGACTCCCTGCCGAGTGGAAAGCCCGATGCAGGGGTTCAATCCCAGGACCCTGGGAACATGACCTGAGTTGAAGGCAGACACTTAACTGACTGAGACACCCAGGCGCCCCTGCATAACTGTTTTAAAAATTGGCTCTTTGGCCACCGTTGTATGCAGTTCTCATTTTTGTTGCCTGCGTGACAAGAGCGGGGAGGGATAAGAGTCCCATAAAGAGGGGTACCTGCTGGGTGGCACAGTTGGGTAAGCATCTGACTCAGTCTTGGCTCAGGTCATGATCTCAGGGTCCTGGGATCGAGCCCTGAGTTGGGCTCTATGTTCAGTGGGGAGTCTGTTTTAGGATTCTCTCTCTCGGTCTGCCCTTCTCCCCTGCTCTCTCTCTCTCAAATAAATAAATCTTAAAAAAAAAAGAAAAAGTCCCATAAAGATAGTTCAGCCGGAGTATGTTGAAGGAGGCAGTGCAAGTTTGACCAGCAGGTGTCCATGTTTTTTGTTTTGTTATGTTTAAAAAACAAACAGATCCCTGGGATATTAGAATATTTAGGAGCAAGGTGTTGTCATTGGTTCTTGGACTCACAGAATTTATAACTAGACTTTTAAATTACTAATTTGTGTGTTTTGTCTTGCATAACCCAAAGGGCATACTTAGGAGATGAAAGATGGTTTTTTTTAATCACAAATTGAAATACTATAGAAGAATAATGTTTCCTACATTCTCTTCAGAAACTTGCTTCACTAAATTTGTGTTTTTTGATTCTGATAAGGTTACATGTCTTGAAAATGGGATGTATTTGTTTCTAACCCTGTTGATCTTGCTTTATTCAGATGCTTAGCTGATTATGGATAAATTCTGCTCAGTCTCCAAAGCCCAAAGGAGACCTCATATTCTTATTTTTCTGAAAATCCTGATGCTTAATAAGACATAAGCATCCTTGTGGGGGTTCACAGATTACATTTCTTGGATGCCTTGCCACAAATGCTAAGGAAGAAATTTATTCATTTGTTCAGTAAATGTTTATTGATGCCTACTATGTGCCAGGCACTGAAATGTGTATTCCATAACAGTGGATTGATTATCCTGGGAGAACTAATCTTGATCAGTATCAGTTTCTTAGTTTAGCATAGCAGCATTCTGAGCATTGATAGCAAGTCTGACCTTCATTCCTGTCCCGTCTGCTGCTGTTTTCCAAGGACCTTGGGATTATAGAATGCCAGAGTTGAAAGATATGTAGGTAGACAGTCTAGTCCAGTTCCCTCATTTGATTCATTAGGAGTAATGTACTTCATATGTTGTATACTCCCAGTTGGTCTCAAGATCATCTTGAGTTTCTCTGATTTAAATGTGTCATTTTTAGAATGCTTGAGTTGGGTGAAATCTCTGGTTCAACCCCTTGAAAAAGATGACTAAATTGACAATCCTACTTAAAGATGGTTGAGAATTGGCTTTCACAGATGTATTTTCTGGTATTACAAATAGTCCTGCCAAAGAGGCTTATTCTAACAGGGAAGACCACGGAGTAGATTAGAGACAGAGTCCAAACAAAGTAGAAGGATGATCAAAGAACTTTTCAGAACTTGTTGGATTAAAAATAAAAAACAAACCAAACCCCAATCCTTTTCTGATGCTGCTGTAATTTCTCTGTCAAAAACAAAATCCAGAAACAAAAATACTGACAGAAATCAGGAAACCAAATATCCTACCTGCTAGCCAACTCAATGGGTTCTGAACAGAGTGTACCATTTAGGATCCCTTTTAGCTGTCTTTAGGTTTATTTGAAAACAACTCCAGTGTGTTCATAAGTGAAAAACAATTTAAAAGCCCTTCTTTTTGGCCTTGGTACTTTTATACCATTTAGCATTTCTAATAGTTCTTCAAAGTTTGAAGAGAAATATGCTGTTATCACAGAGGAAAAAAAAAATCTTTTTTTTTTCTTTACCCCACTCTCCCATAGTCAGAAAACTGGCCCTAACTTTCCTGGACAGATTTGTTTCACTCTGAAGAGAGCTGCTTAGGCAGTTAATGCTCGACTGTGTAGAGCGTGTTTCCTTTTGTTAACACAGAGGTAGCCAGAGTGCTTCTACCAGCTGCAGAGGTTTGTTAGCCTGACCTCAAGACTTTTGCCTTAATCCAAATGGACAGTTACCAGAGGACATGATGCGGAAGAGGTTATTGGAGGTTAGTTCTTAAATGTCCTAAGATCAGCCTACTGTAATTTACATTCAGTAAAGCAGTGGTTTATAACTGGTAAGCTGAGTAAATGGATTATCTCTAAGCCTTACTATTTTTAGCCTTTCCCCAAAAATGAATGGTGAATTGTCACGTCTCTCCCAAAAGCTTTTGTTTCAGTGAGTGATTAGAGACAAGATGGAGCCCCAGCATTACTCCTAGAAGAAAGCAGTGGGAAGGAATGGTTGTGCTGACTCGGGGTAACGTCCAGCATTCACAGAGAGGCACTGGGAGTTACATACCCAGCTGCCTGTGCGCCTAGGTTCTAGTCCAGGTTTAGCCACTTAGTAGCTGAGTGACCTTGGGCATTGTTGTAAACTCTGGGTCTTGACCTCTTTAGTTTTAAAATTAGCCAAAATGCTATCTGTCCTGTCTTTCAAGGCGGTGGTGACAATACAGGATTGAGATTAAAGATGGTATATTAAGAACGGGGGAGAGGACAGAAGGCTAAATAACAGGCAAGTGAATTTGTTTCTCACTGTATCTCTATATAATGCTATGGATCACCTTTTTTTTTTAAAAAAAAGATTTTATGTATTTGAGACACAGCGCGTGCATGCATGAGTCGGGGGAGGAACAGAGGGAGAGGGACAAGCAGACTCTGCACTGAGCGCAGAGCCTGACGTGGGGCTCAATTTGACGACCCTGAGGTCCTGACCTGAGCTGAGATCAAGAGTCAGATGCCTAACTGACCGAGCCACCAAGCTGTTCCCCTATGGATCACCTTTAAGGGTGAATGTATTTGTGTTTCTGGGTCAGCCACGTAGGACAACAAAGTGATCTCTTAAATTGGAAAGCAGTGTTGTTCTTACCTGTTTCTTCATGTCACACTCCTTTAGTGGTACGCATCATCACCGGTCCTTCTGTTGTTGCTTAGAACTGGACAGCACACATACGTACATGCTGGCAATGTGTCTACAAGATTTAACTTGACCGTAGGGCTGCTTGTTCCCTAGGCAAGAGTCCTTTCATTAAACTCAGGAGACGTGCATATTGGATTAAAAAATACATACACACACACACACACACACACACAGTTTTGAAAAAAGTTGGAGAAGACCTGTTATAATCCTTAATTTATATGAGTTCCTTACAGTTTTAGTCATTTGCACATGAGCTGTTTATTTAGGTTCGTTGAGAGATTTTCTGTTCTTTGTTTTCTGTGTTTTGTTTTTATCCATGCATAGGCTTTATAATTTATTATTTTAAGTGGACGAAGATTGGATGTTTTTATAATTTAACATTTCTTCACTGGAGAGCACTTGTTATTTTTTCCTTTATTTTAATATTCTATAATATTATAGTTATTGTTTTTTATAATTTTAAAATGAAAGGACTGCATCTAAGAGTCCCATAAATTGCTAAGATTCTAACTGTGGACTCCTGACCAGGAACTCACAGTAAACTAGCTGTAGGGAGATTTGGCCACAAGAAACTGAATAGAATTGAGCAGAGGATTCAGTGTTCTTAAGTGTGTACAAATGAGTAGGAGACTGGACCTCTCAGCCCAGTAGGCTGAGCCTCTTCACCTTTGTGCTCTGAGTCAAAGAGGAGGAAAGTATAAAGGACTGAGGTGTGTGTGTCTGTGTCTGTTTGGTTTTTGTGAGAGAGAGAGACAACACATTTCCATTCTGTGGCCTTTACAAGTAGATATGAGTGATAGGGGTAGGGGTTCACAAAATTCGGAGCCTGTAAGTGCAGTTTAAACAGTTCAGAGGACAACCCCCACATTTTTCTTGTGCTTATGCTTTTTACATTTTTCTTAGGATTTTTGTTCCTGCTCCTCCCTCCATCCCCCACCTCTGATTTGTGACCCTGGGAGGATGACGACTTTTTTCCTACAGTCCCGCTGTTTGAAGCATTTGGATAATTTTACAATGAAACGAAATTGTCTCAGAAAAAAACAAAAACTATGGTGATTTATTTCAAAATTCACCTGTGGGGGAAAAAGTAATTAAATTTATTGAATGGTATAATTTGAATACAATAAAATTTGCTGTTTTATGTGCAAAATTTGAGTTTTGATAAAGATATACAATGGTGTAACACCATAATCACGTAAAACATTTCAGACATTTTCATCACCACAAATAGTGCCCTCATACTTCTTTTCAGTCATTCCCCTTCCCCTGCTCCTGGCCTCTGGCCACATCTGAGCTGCTTTGGCCTTTTCTAGAATTTTATATAAACGGAGTCATACTGTATGTAGCTTTTCATGTTAGTTCCTTTCACTTAGCACAGTGCATTTAAGATTCATTCCTGTCTTTTATTGGTAGTTCGTTCCTTTTAATTGCTATGAAGTATTCCATTTTGTGAATATCCCATTATATAAATATAGCACAGTATTTTATCCATTTACCAGTAGATGGACTTTTGGGTTCCTGTTGTTTTTTTTTTTTTAACTATTAAGAATAAAGTTGCTAGGAATATTCACATTCAAGTCTTTTTGGGATGTATTTTTCATTTCTTTGGGATAAATCCCTAGGAATAGGATTGTGGGGTCATATGTACAGTGTATGTAATTCTATAAGAAACTGCCAAACTGCCAGACCACCAAACCAGAGTGTAGGAGAGTTCTAGCTGTCCCCCCTCTTCTCCAGTATTTGAATGATACGTTAGTCGTTTTACTTTTATCCACTGTAGAATATACTGACTATGTAGTGGTAGATACCTTGTACTTACTTGCATTTGTTTAATTAGTAATATTAAGCATCTTTTTATGTGCTTATTTCTGATTTGTATATCTTTGGTCAAGTGTTGAAATCTTCTGCCTTTTTAAAAAACAGGAATATTTGTGTTCATACTATTTGGTTATAAGAGTTCTTTATGTGTTTTTAATACAAATCTTTTTTCAGAAATAAATTTTGCAAATATTTTTTTCCCATCTTATTGCTTATTTTCTTAACAGCATCTTTTGAAGAGCAAGCTTTTTTAATTTTGGTCAAGTCCCGTTTATGCATTTTCTGTCCTAAGAAATTTTTGTCTAATTCAAGTTCACGACAATTTATTTTTTCCCAGTTTTTTTCTATAACAAGCTGCATAGCTCTTAATTTTAAGTATGATCCATTTGGGGTTAATTTTAGTATATTATTCATTTATCCATTGAACTGTCTTGATACCTTAGTATATTTCTGGACAATGTATTCTATTGATCTGCATCTTTTCTTTTACCAATACTGTGCTGTTATTATTCTGAATTTATAGTAAATCTGGAAATCAGATAATACAAGTCTTCCAACTTAGTTATTTTTTAAGATCATTAGATTCAGTCTTCTTTAATTTCTCTAGCAGTGTTATACATATATATTTCAGAGCACAGGTCTTGCACATCTTTTGTAAAAATGGTTCCTTTTGTAAATGATATTTTAAAATTACAGCTTCCATTTGTTCATTTGATATATAGAAATACAATTGGTTTTTGTATATTGACCTTACCTCTTGCAGCTTTGCTAAACTCACCAATTAGTTCTAATACCTTTTTTGTAGCTACCTTAGAATTTTCTACTTTGATGATCATATCTGTGAATAGAGAGGTTTTCCTCTTCCTTTCCTACATACATGCATACACACATATTCCTTTCCTTATATATAATATTATAATTTTACTGTATAATGTTATGTATATTATATACCTTGTGTGTGTGTGTGTGTGTGTGTGTGTGTGATCCTTTTATTCTTTTTCTTGCCTTATTTCACTGGCCAAGATGTCCAACACATCTTGAATAGAAGTGGTGAGAGCAGAGATCCTTTGCTGTGTCCCCAGTCTTAAGGGAAAACTTTATTCAGTCTTTTACTGTAGTATGATGTATGATGTTAGGTGTGAGTTTTTCATATGTGCCCTTTATCAGATTGACGAAGTTTCTTTTATTCCTAGTTTGTTGAGTGTTTTTTTCTTTTTTAAAAATCATGAACAGTTATTGAATTTTATCACATGCTTTTTCCACATTTATCAAGATTGTATGGTTTTGTTTTGTTTTTAGTCTTTTAATATGAAGAAACATTGATTTTCAATGTTAAACCAATCTTGCATTGCTGGAGTATATCCCACTTGGTCATGCATGATATGTTACCTTTTATGTTGCTAGATTCAAGTTGCTAAAATTTTGTTAAGGATTTTTGTGTTTGTCTTCATGAGGGATATTGATCTATAAATTTCTTTTTTTAAAGATTTTATTTATTTATTGGTCAGAGAGAGAGAGCACAAGCAGGGGGCGCGGCAGGCAGAGCAGGCAGAGGGAAAAGCAGACTCCCGCTGAGCAAGAAGCCCAATGCAGGACTCGATTCCAGGACCCTGGGCCGAACGCAGCCGTTTAACCGACTGAGCCACCCAGGCGTCCCAATCTATAAATTTCTTATAATATTTTGTTTGGTTTTGGTGTCAGGGTAATGATAGTCTCAAAATGAATTGGAAATTGTTCTCTCTTCTGCTTTCTGGTAGAATTTGTATTATCTCTCAAATGTTTACTTAAATGAAAACTCAACAGTTAATCCTTAAGAGCCTGGAATTTTCTTTTCGAGGTTTTAATTACTAATTCAATTTATTTAATAGATAAAGTGTTGTTATTGGCTTTTAAATTTTTTCTTGAGTGACTTCGGATAGTTTGTGTCTTTCTAGAAATTTGTCCATTTCATCTAAGTTGTCAGATTTTTGAACATAAAGGTGTTTATATTATTCCCTTATTTTCCTTTTAATACATGTATGACCTGTAGTGATTTTGCTTTCATTCTCAATATTGGTAATTTGTCTTCTCTCTTTTTCCTTATTAGTCTGGCTAGAGCCATATGCTATTATTGATCTTTTCAGAGAATCAACATTTGGTATCATTGATTTTTCTGTGTTATTTGTATGTTTTTAGTTTCGTTAATTTCTGCTCTTTAATATTTCTTTCTCCTTGTTGCGGATTTAATTTGCTTTTTTTTCTGGTAACTTAAGATGGAATCTGAGGTCATTAATTTGAGACTTTTCTTCTTTCCTAATACAGATATTAAAAAGATAAATTTCCTGCAAAAAACTTCTTCAACTATATCCAACAGTTTGTTTTACATTCAGTTCAAAACACTTGCCAGTTTACCTTGTGATTTCTTCTTTGACCTATAGTTTATTTAGAAATGAATTATTTAATTTCCAAGTATTTGGAGGATTTTCCAGATATCTTTCTATTATTATTTAAGTAAGCTCTACACCCATTGAGGGGCTTGAACTCATGATCCCCAAGATCAAGAGTCTCAGATTCTACAGACTAAGCCAGCGAGGTGCCCCCTATTACTATTTTCTAAATTAATCCTTTTGTGGTCAGAGAATCTATTTTATATGAATTCAGTGTTTTTAAAATCTATTGAGACTTGTTTTATGGTCTAGAATATGGTCTATCTTGGTGAATGTCTTATGTGTATTTGAAAAGAATATTTATATGCTGTTTTGGGTGATCTATAAATGCCATTTAGATCAAGGTGGTCAACTTTATTTGGTGAGTACTTGTTTTATTAATTACTGTGAAATGAATTTTGAAATTCAAGCTGTAATTGTGGATTTTTCTACTTTTCAATTCTGTTTTTGCTTCATGTATTTTGAAATTCTTTTATTGGCAGATAAACATTTAAGGTTGTTCTATATCCTCTTGATATATTGGTTCCTTTCCTACTATGGAATGTCCCTCTTTATCCTGGCAATATTCTTTGTTAAAATCTATATAATAAAACAAACATATGCTACTACTGCTCTAGCTACTTTTGATTAGTAAGCTACTCTAGCTTTCTTTTATTAGTATTTGTATGGTACCTCTTTTACCTTCCTTGTACTTGTAACCTGTATCTTTAGATTTAACTTATCTTTGTCTTGTATGTGTGTAGACAGCTTATAGTTGGGTTTGTTTTTACTGTTGTTGCTGTTGTTTGATCCAATCTCACACTTTTCTGCTTCTTACTAGGAGGCTTTTTATAAAGACCGTTTCATAATGTAATTATGAATTGTTTAAGTTCAAATCTATCTTATTAATTAGTTTTCTATTTGTCCTATATGTTGTGTTCTTTCTCCTCTTTTCCTGCTTTCTTTTGTTTCTGTTGTTTCAATGAATCCCATTTACCTCCACTCTTAGCTTAGTAGCCACACTCTTTTATTTTATAAGTTGTTCTAGTGTTTGTATATCTTTAATCAATTATAGTCAGTCTTCAGATAAGACTTTACATAGAATGTAAGATCCTTGAAGCAATATGCTGCAATTTCTCCCTTACTATTCTTAGTTCTATTTTACTTCTACATATTATAAACACATTATAAACAATATATTACTGGGTTGCTTTAAATAGTCATTATCTTTTAAAAAGATTAAAAATGAGGAAAAAAGTCTTTATATTTACCCATACATTGATAATTTCTGGCTTTTCATTGCTTTGTTTAAATTCAGATGTCCATCTGGTATCATTTTCTTTCTGCTTGATGAACTTTTTTTAATAAAGGTTTTTATTTATTAGAGCACAAGCAGGGAGGAGGGGGAGAGGGAGAAGCCGACTCCCCACTGAGCAGGGAGCCTGACGTGGGACTTGATCCCAGGATCCCGGGATCATGACCTGGGCCGAAGGCAGAAGTTTAACCGACTCAGCCACCCAGGCGCCCTTGATGAACTTTCTTTTAACATTTCTTACAGTGCAGCTCTGCTGGCAGTGAATTCTCTCAGCTTTTGTTCGTCTGAAAGTCTTCATTTTTGGAAGACAGTTTTACTAGGTATAGAATTCTAGGATGCTGCTGCTTTTCTCTTCCCTTAGTTCCCTTATTAAAGGTGTTCCTCCATTTTCTTCTGTCTTAATAGTTTATGAAAAGTACTTTGCTCTCATTCTCTTTTTTTAAAGAGTTTTTATTTAATTTCCAGTTAGTTAACATACAGTGTAATATTAGTTTCAGGTGTACAATACAGTGATTCAGCACCTCCATACATCACCCCCTGCTCATCACAAGTGCACTCCTTAATCCCCATCACCTGTTTCACCCATCCCTCCACCCTCTTTCTTCAGTTTGTAAAAACTATCAGTTTGTTCTCTATAGTTGAGTCTGTTTCTTGGTTTGCCTCTTTCTCTCTTTTTTTTTTCCTCTTTGCTCATTTGTTTTGTCTCTTAAATTCCACATATGAATGAAATCATATGGTATTTGTCTGACTGACTGACTTCACTTAGCATAATACTCTCTAGCTTCATCCATGTCATTGCAAATGGCAAGATTTCATTCTTTTTTTTTTATGGCTGACACACACACTCTCACACACCCCGTATCTTCTTTATCCACCCATCAATCTATGGACACTTGGGCTATTTCCATAATTTGTAGATAATACTATTGTAGATAATGCTGCTATAAACAAGGGTGCATGTATCCCTTTAAATTAGTATTTTTGTATTCTTTATCTTTATTCTTATCAATGTGTCTTTTTCTCTGGCTGCTTTTATTATTTTTTTCTTTATCACTAGTTTTGATATGTGCCTTTGTGTAGTTTTCTTTATAATTTATTTGGAGTTTAAGTTTTCTTGGATCTGTGAGAGTATAGTTTTTTGCAGAAATGTTTTAAATTTAGCCATTGTTTTTTAATTATTTTTCCTGTCCTCTTCCTCTCTCTCCTCCTTGACCGTAATTACACATATGTTAGACAACTTAATGTTGTCCTACAGTTCACTGATACTCTTAGTTTTTCAGTCTCTTTCTCTCTGTTTCATTTTGCATAGTTTTACTGTGTCTTAAAGTTTACTGATCTTCTGCAATGTCTGATCTTCTTTTAATCCTATCCAGTATATTTTTTTATTTCAGATATTATATTTTTCTTCACTGAAAGTGTCACTGGATTTGTTCTTTATCTGTCTTCTCTGCTTCCTTTTTCTACCTGGAATACATTTAGAATAACTTTTTAACAGCTTTATTGAGACATAATTATTGTTGGTATATAATTTATCCATTTAAAGTATATAAATCAGTGCTTTTAGTATATTAACGGAGTTGTGCA
This sequence comes from Neomonachus schauinslandi, assembly GCF_002201575.2. Lineage (NCBI taxonomy): Eukaryota > Metazoa > Chordata > Mammalia > Carnivora > Phocidae > Neomonachus > Neomonachus schauinslandi. The sequence goes on along the minus strand of NC_058410.1, from coordinate 52,307,954 downwards.
ATCATCATCATCACAATCTAATTTTAGAACATTTTCATCACCCCATAAAGAAACTCTTTACCCGTTAGCTGCCCTCACTCCTCTCCAGCTCACATAGCCACTAACCTACTTTCTGTCTCTATAGATCTGATTAATCAGCACATTTCATATAAATGGAATCATATAATATGTGGTCTTTTGTGACTGTTTCTTTTCACTTAGCATAATGGCTTTAAGGCTTATCCATGTTGTAGCATGTATCAGTACTTCATTCCTTTTCATCCCATTTGTATGGATATATCACAGTTCATTCATTCATCAGTTGATGGACATTTGGATTGTTTCAGTTTTGGGGCTATAATGAACAATACTGTTGTGAATATTTATGTACAACATTTATGTATTTTCATTTCTCTCGGGTATATGCATAGGAGTGGGATTGCTGGGTCATATGGTAATTCTGTGTTTAACCTTTTGAGGAACTATCTAATTGTTTTCCAGAGAAGCTATACCAGTATAATAACTTGTTTAATGCCCTTGTCTACTAATTCCATAATCTCTTATTATTTCTGGGTCTGTTTCTTTTGATTTTTCTCCTAATTATGGGTCATAATTTCTTCTTCCTTTGCATGCCTGGTGATTTTTACTTGGATACTGTTTTTGGATGCTAGGTTTTGTTGTATTCCCTTAGATAGTACTGGGCTTTGTTCTGGCATGCAGTTAAGTTACTGGAAACAAGTTGTATTATTTTTGGAGCTAGCTGTTAGGCTTTATTAGGGTAGGTCCAGAGCAGCCGTTGGTTTAGGGATGATTCAGCTCCAATACTACAACAATACTCTTCTGAGGATTTTATCTGATGGTGTGTGTATTATGAATTATTTCTGCGTTTACTGGTGGAAACATGAACTATTCCTAGCTCTTTGTGAGTTCTGGAATTTAGACCAACTGCTTTTGGTGCTTTTCTCCCCAACTTTAGGTGGTCTTCTCATACAGATCAGAACTCAAGCTGAGATTCTAAGGGACTTTTGCACCGCCCCCTCTTTGCAGGTGTGCGGCCTTGCCAGTTCTAGCCAGGTTGGCCTCCCTGAATACTGATCTCTGCCCCCTCAGCTCCATATGACCACCATGCTCTAAGTTTTCCCTTCTCTGTTCTGTGGCTTGGAAACTGCCTCCTGGCAATAATCAGGCAATCATAGGTCATGCTCATTTGTTTCATTCTCCTCAGGAATTAAGTCCTACATTGCCTGTTGTCCAGTGCCTGAAAATAATTGCTCCATATATTGTCTGGTTTTCTAGCTGTTATTCCATCATGGCTGAAATCCATGATAAATGTGATGTCAGTGCCAAAGTCTACTATTGTATTAACCATTTAAAGTAGAGCCTGTTATAGGGAGAAAAGAAGGAATTAGTCTTAACTATGGGGCCAAGGCAGCAGACATTCTGCCTATATACTACAGAAATGGTACCTTTACTTTCTGACTTAGGGCAATAATGATTTAAAGAAGAGATACCTGAATTTTCAATACACTAGTCACTGTTTGAAAGATTGTCCCTTTTAGTCAGCCAAGTAATATTTATTAAATATCCACAGAGTACTTGGTGCTGTGCTTGGCATTATTATTCCTACTTCTTAATGGTTGGGGTATGCCAAACAAATGAAATAAAAATAATTTTGCTATTCTGGTTACCAGTTAGATTCTTGGATTTATCTCTCAGGCTTTGACATTCAGAAACTGGGAGTGGAATATAGTATATTCTCAGCTGTAAAGTTGATCTCATTTCCTCACTGGCCATCTGTTTGTTTGTCTCCAGGAATAACAAAAATTTCATAGCCATATCTGTATGATTTAATTACTTAAAATAATGAATGGGCTGAACCATACTTGCCCCACTTTTGAAACAGTTCCTCCTATAGGCTGTTGCAGTAGGAAGCTAATACCTCTGATTAAGAATAAAGACCAGACCTACATAAGCATATGTTGTATTGCTGTATCTGGAGTCATGAGGGTGTGATTAATGGTCCTTAACAGTTTTAATTTGGCGTGTCTTACTCCTAAATCTCACTTAAGCTTGGTTGCAAAGCCTTACAAATGAGTCTCTGTACCTGCCAAGCTAAGACAAGTCACTGCCTTCTTGGGGCCTCATTTCCTAAGTCTTTCTGGGTTCCATAGAGGTTAAATTACAGGACCAAGCTTGCATGGAGTCATAGGGAATCTCCACAGATCATTCTTGGAGCAGAATAGTTAAGTAACATTCTTTGCCTAGGAACATGGTTCATTTCCTAAACCCAGTTCTAACAGTGTCCTCTTTTAAATCTTTAAGTTAGTTAAATCTTTTCATTATCTTTTTGGGGTCAGAAAAACAGACCATGCTTGTACTCAGGAGCCTAGAAATACACAGCATCAATGACTGATTACTTTCTTAGAGGTCTTACATGGTTTCATGCTGCCTTTTGATTTGTTTTTATGTGTGAAACATTTTTTCTTAACACATTTAACAGTACATAATTTTTTGTCTGTCCTTTTCCTTAAATAGGAAGGTGACAGTTTCTTTAGGAGGAAAATATATGATGGTAAGTGGCCTCAGTTTATTTCATGTGGGATGTAGATGTTTCCCCTAAAAACTAAAGTTAACTGTTTTTTGCAGACAGGACCCCTGTGTTTCTCCCATAGTACTTTATAGATGGAAGGGGTTGTGTGTGTTTCAAGGTGTGATGCTCTTCTGGAGGAGCTGGGATCATTTGTATTATGAAGCCATGTTTCTGAGGATGAGGACACCACATTGTTACTTACTCTTGGAAAGAACTAATAATTTGTTTATAGTAAGAATTTTATTTTTCAATAGCAGCTGTTCTTGGCAGTTTATTACTAAAGATTTCAAGTTGTAGTATTTAATCTGGGATGGGATTAGGGGAGAACAAAATTAATACTGTTAATATTTTTACTTGATAAAAATTGCTTTATTTGATACAGCTGGTGTCTTTATCATATACTGTTTTATTACTGACACTCAGCAGATGATTCCCTCTCTGTACCTGCGACCTCCCACAATATCAAAAATGTAGGTACTTAAATGTTTAAATGAATGACACAACCAAAAACTACTCGAATGTCTATTCAAATTATGCCTTACACATCCTTGCTTCCAAAGAGAATTTTGAGGATAACTGGTATTTCAGTTGTTTAAGTTGGATAATTTTGTTTGGATGGAGAATCTATGTTCTTGTGAAATTGGAGTTCATGAAATAAGATCGGAAAAAATAGAGTGTATAATTGGGCACATCCTGTACTGCTTAGTGAATCACCAACCCAGTGTAATTGCCATTAAGCATTTTGGAAACCAGGCTTGTATGTTCTTGCTCTGCCTGAAAAGCTAGGAGTTGCCCATGAGGAGCAGCAGTTCATCCAGGCTGTAGTCACTGGGGTGACGCGTTGAGCCTCTGCTCATGTGAATGAGCCAGTTGCGTTGCTGGCTGATTGCTGATGTGAGTCGCAAAGGCATCAGATGCCATCAAACCAAAGCAGGACCTTCCTTGGTCATTTTTAAGGCCACGACGGGAGTCACATTCAAAATATAAGTAATTAATAAGGCAATGTCCAAAAGAAAAAAGTAATTATATGTGTAGTGCGTGATGCACCTCAGCTACTGCAATGAAAAATCATTGGAATGAATCTCTCGCCACATTGGCTGATGAGGAGCTCCTCATCAGTCCAGTACAAACCTGCTTTGGAAGGATTAGATGGATTGTCAGGATGAAAATGCCTGAAAAAATGAAATCCACATCTAGGGCCAAATTAGGTATTCATATCCTTCCGACCTTGTAATGTGTGTAAGTTTTTTAAGTGTTCTTAAAATGGTATGCTGGAGGATGTGTGCATGGGTGTTTTTCTGGGAAGTGGGTGCATAGCATTCACTGGACTCCCAGAGGAATCCACAGGATGAAGATTCACTGACCTAGAGCTATGGGTATGGTTGTGAAAAGAAAGTTAAAGTTTTAAACCCAGTAGAAACGGCAATACTCATCCTTGGAAGAAAAAGGAACATTTATTGACCTTCATCTTTTCCTGCCTGCAACACTCCACTCACTCCAAGCCGAATCCTTTTAAGGAAAGACTTTGATTTCCCTTGTGGGCAGTAGTGTTTGCAATAGCTGTAGGCTGCTGTGTGAGACATGGAGCTAAGTTTTAAAGAACTTTTTGCCTTGGAAGTACTATTTCTTCTCCTTTGCCAACCCTAGGGCTTGGCTTTCCTTTGAGAATTCCAGTGGTCTGCAAGTACCCTGCCCTCTTATACTCCTGCAGTGTTGCGGGCTTTAGCGTTGAGTTAAATGAGTCTGGAATGAAAGGAATCTATATTTGAATTCCAACTCCATTGTGGATCAGCTGCGTGACTTTGGGCAAGTCACCTAATCTCTTTGAACCTCAATTTTTTTTCAGCTGTAGAATAGGGATAGTAATACTCCCTATGTTGAAGGGGTTTTTTAAGAATTAAAAGAGATAATGGTTATAAAGTGCCTTGCATACCACTTGGCACATTATGAGCTTCCCATAACCGTAGCTGCTGCTATTAGATGGTGTAGATGTTGGTGAATGTGTAATTAATCTTTTCTTTTCCCCACTTGATTGTCATCAACGTGAGGGCAGGAACTATTATGCCTTATTCTTTTGTGTGTCATCTAGATTGCCTAGAATAATAATTGTTGGTTGCTTTTTCAATGTGGTCCTGAGTCCCTGAATCATTCCACATCATAGGCATGTGTCTCAACTATTCCAGTTTTTCTATGTGGAGCACCAGGGCACTTGTCAAGTGCTCCTAGAGACATTCCTCAGGCAGAAATGGTGGAATTTTGGCTTCATTTTATTGGCAAGGTTGAGTTTGACCCTTTGGTCATGGGTGTTTGTGAAATTCAGTCTTTCTGAGGTTCTGTAACTTCTTACAGTGTGGAATCTGTATTCCTTGGATAAGACAGAGACTTGAATTAAGGTCCACTCCCTCATAAATAGGGGGAAAGGCAGCTTCAAGTCCTATGCTGTGAATGGTGGGTCAGCTCTTTCTTCTTGTACCATTGGCAACATCCTCCGTTCCCATCCCCCACCTCAGCCCTGCCTCAGAGGCTGAGCCCGCTTGGTATGGTGATATCCTTACCAGGCTGTATTCCTCTTAGAACATAGGTTAATTCATACCAAAGTCTTAGAGTCATTGGGAGTGCTGTTCATGTCTTACTTCTCCCTCTAAGAATATGAGAATTTACAAAGAGAATATGCAGAGCCAATACCTTAAGCCAGTGGTGATCAACATGGGTGGGGCAGGGGTGTGTGTGTGTGTGTGTGTGTGTGTGTTTGCCCCCAGGTGACATTTAGACACTTTCGATTGTCACAAGGTGGGGGCCATGGCTGCTGCTGGAATCTAGGAGGTTTAGACTAGGGATGCTCTAAACATAGTACACCACACAGGATGGACCCCCACAGTAGAAATCTATCCAGTTCAAAATGTCAGTAGTGCCAAGGCTGAGGAACCTTGCCTTCAGTGTGATGGGTACAGGTCATCTCACAATTTGTTGGGGAGAAAATGGGAGGTAGCAGGTATTTAGTTCTCTTAAGTCAGGCCACTTCAGTACTTGCCAGGTAGGCAGTGCCCAAGGGCAGGACATGCTAGAAGGAGTCCTGAATTTGGCCTCAGGTCTCATGCAGTCATGTTTATGTGACTTTAGGGATGGTCTGGGCCTGATGCCTCTGAGGAAGAAATTGCATGTTCAGTCTGCAGAGTTGGGAAGAAAGAAGCAGAGGCATCTGAAACTTTGAGGAGTGGTTGGTTAGGCATCTCTCCTTAAATTCCTCTTGGAGAGCAAGAGAATCAGGGAGAGTGGAAGCTTTCTGTCCTGAGGTTTACTTTGTACCTGACAGTCCACTTGAATCAGCCAGGAGAAGGTAGGTAGTGGAGGAAAGGAAGATGGATCTTGTCCAGAGTAATTTCCCCTTGGGATCAAATCAGAGGACAGAGTCCCTGATTTGTCAAGTGCTCCTTTGGGGAATTATTGAGGAGCTGGTTGAGATTTTTTTTTTTTTTTTTTGAACACACACACACACACACGCACTTTTTTGGGTTTTTTTTTGTTTTCAACATCTCTCTTTTCTCCCCTTCCCAGTATGTCCCCTGCCCCCCCTCCCCCATAACCAGATAGTCACTGAGAGGAGCCTTTCTGCTCCTGTAGGGAAGGAGCCAGCATGTGTTGAAGCAGCAGGCATTCGTACCGGACTCCTCCTTCCCTGTTTCTGTGTAATCTTCCATGTCCAGTTTCCGCAGATCCATTTGGATCCATCTGCCTTACTCATTTACTCTGAACAAGGGTGGCCACGGTACCAGCAGTGGCTTAACATAGATGAAGTGACTCATCTTGCATGATGTCTCTGAGAGCCGGGGCCTCCTTTGTGCTGCGTCTCCCATTCAGGCATTCTTTGAGGGACTTGCTTCTCTAGAGTTCTAGAATTGTATGTAAGAAGGCCTTTTTTTTAAAGTTGGAAATGTTCCCCTTCCTGAGCTACAGTGGAAGCAGCAGAGGGTCAGCGACTTCTAGGGCAGTGGGAGAGGCACAGGAGAGGACATAGAAGAAGGTCTAAGCCTGGGCAGATGCTTTTGTGTCCAACTCCATTTTATGGCACGGTTCCCTTTCTCGTCTTGGCCATGTCATAGGACCAAAAGCATGCCTCAGAAGCCTACCAGAATGTGCTCATGGCTTCCACATCTGGTTTGGGGGTGGATTCTCAAGGGCTGTCTCCCAGGAAGGGTCAGGGCAGACGTCCTGAGCCCTGATGTCTTGGGAGCCTTTCTCCGATGAGCTTAGAAACTGGCCTTCTTTCATGATTTCTGGGTCCTTGGTGAGTATGGGTAGTAGTTGTAGGACATTTTGTGGAGTAGAAGATACTTGTGGCAGGTAGGTTTTAGTGAAACCACCTCCACATGTAAACCTTTCCTTATTAATGTCTCACCCCCTCCAGGTTCCTTCCTAAGGATAACTAAGCGCTATCACAGGTTCAGGATTGACAGACACTGGCTCAGCCCCACTGTGGGCTGCTGGGCCTGGCCTTCAGTTGTGGGAAAGCTTGTTTTTTTCCCTGGGCAGGCCTTGTCAGACTTTTTGCTCCTGGGTTGGTTTTTTTTTTTTAATTATGATACAAAATCACTCAGTCTGTTTGGGGAAGGGAAAGGAATATATCCCTCTGGAGCCTCCAACCTTTGTAGAAACACAGGTGTAACAAAGTATATACCAGTTTATATTGTTTGATTAGGGAGTAAAGAATCGCAGCTAGTAAAATGATGTAGGAAGGAAAGAAATTCAGATCTTGGGCTATGGGTTCATAAAGTAGACTTAACAGGAAAAGTGATCCTCTTTCATGATGCTAACTGTTCTTAATGTTTCCTTTATGAACAGTTGATCAAGAGTTTTTACCTTTCAGCTAAAAAATAGAGAACCACATGCAAGTTGTGTTAGTGCTCTCATTAAATGGATTTAAAAGTAATGGAGAAAAGTATATTCCTTAATAAAAAGAGGTATCAATTAATAGGTGTAGGTAGGAGTCATCGTGCCACCAAAATTTGGACATCTGGATTGTATACAGACTGTGACAAAAACATTGTAAGATAGTGTTGGGGCCACAAGGATTGGAGGCTCAATTCTAGCATCTTTGGGTACCTTTCAACAGATGTGGATTTCCAAACAAGAATATGAAGAAGGAGGGAAACTGTGTGTAGAAAGGATATGCTCTTGAAAAGAGTTCCCAAAACTCTACCTTCCTGTGTCACCTTAAGTTTCATAGCTTTAGTATACTCAGGAAAAGAATGACCATCTTTTGTAGAATGTTTATACATTTTTGCATATTTCAATTTCCACTTAAATTTTTTAAGGCTTTAACTGGCTCTATAAATTAAGATAAGTTTGTGCTTTCCTTGAAATGCACTTATTCTTATTACAAGCATTTTATAGTTTTGTATAAATGTCTATTTTCTCTAAATATTTTGCTTTCAGTAAAATGCTTTCCAACTCTGTTTAGTATGTCAGTTACCAGGGATTAGTAGAATTGGTTTTTATTGACTAGTAAAATTTATTGCCTATGCTTTTTACCTTAGGCTTGCAAAATTAAATAAAAATTATTAGCCATCATTCTTCCCATGAACCCATTTGATATTGTGGGACTGTTCTCAGGGAAGTTCTTTTACTTGCTTGGTGAGCAAGCAAAAGAATTTCAATCCAGATCAGATTATACCTGGGGATCCCCAAGGATTTATGTTGAGCCAAAGACTTGGAAGCCCATGGATGATGGAATTTAGGGTGTATCTCCTTTCCTTGCTCTGATGAGACATTTCTTAGGATAGACTAATGGTAAAAAACAAACTCTAGATTTTTACTCTAGAAAGATATAGCTCCTTGGACACTAATCCAAGGAAGTACAAGTGAGGATTAGGTTTTCTAATTCTATTTCAAGATGAGAAGGGGGAAATTATCAAGCTTATCAGACCAGTAGGTAGCTTGCTTAATAAATAGTGGCAAAGAATAAAGCTACAGGTGCAGGATGAGTGCACTTTTTAGAAAAGATCTTTTATTTTTGTAGGGCATGTCCTATGTGGGCTTGGAAAGAAGAATTTAGGTTGCCACTATTTTCACAGGGAATAATCAAAATGTAAAAAATTAAAGTTAGTATTGCATTTTGGTAAAGCTTTAAATGTATTTCATATTTCTGGGGCGCCTGGGTGGCTCAGTCATTAAGCGTCTGCCTTCGGCTCAGGTCATGATCCCAGGGTCCTGGGATCAAGCCCCATATCGGGCTCCCTGCTCAGTGGGAAGCCTGCTTCTCCCTCTCCCACTCCCTCTGCTTGTGTTCCTTCTCTCGCTTTGTCTGTCTCTGTCAAATAAATAAATAAAATCTTTAAAAAAAAATGTATTTCATATTTCTTTAAATGAACTTTTTTCCCCCTATGCATAAAAGTAGAGGTCGAAGAAATCATAAGAGCATCTTCAACTGAGTGGGGATGGGTGCTGGTGTTTCTCACATACATAATTTTTTTGCAGTTACTTGACATTTTTAAAGGCTCAGATTAAAAAGTTTATTCAGAGAGCCCGGATAGCTCAGTTGGTAGAGCATCAGACTTTTAAAAAGTTTATTCACTGAACACATGCCATGTGCATAGGATTAAACTTTTTATCTGGTATTTGTTATAATTTAAGCTGGAGTGCTGATAAAACTACACATAGTGAACATAACTTGTAGTTATGGTTTTCTTACAATTGTAATTTAGTTTCTTGTGAAAAGTTCCATTTCTCAGCACTTCTATGCTCTTTGGCAAGTTTGCTCAACTGTTTAATCATAAAATAATGGTCAAAGAACTGATTTTAGGTCATTAGGTGGATGGTCTCCCCTTTTGGGTAGTCATAACAGTTTACTTCAGTCTTTAGGTTTATTGATGAAAACTAGTGAAGACCTAAGTTGTTCACAGGACCACAGTTAAAGGTGCATCCGTGTGTCCAGGATGAGATACTTGTCTTCACTAGAGTAATTATTTGCACTTACCCAATAAATTTTAGTTCTAAAGATAAGATGGGGGGGAACCCCATGTAATAGTGAAATGAATTTCTCTAAAACTAAAGAAATCCTTACTCTGGAAGACCATGGTGAGCCCTGTAAACTGTGTCAGGATCTTCTGGTGAGGCCTTCATGCCTCTGTGACTCAGCTTCGGCTTAACGGAAGGATGATGCTCCTTGCAGTCAGAAGGCTGGGACCCTGCCCCACCCTGCCACCCACCATCTGTGCAACGTTGGGTGAACCAGCAACTTTGCCAGGACCTTATCTTTAAAGTAGAAATAGCGTTACTATGTGCTGGGTTGTGTCAGGGAGCGACCGGAGAGGATGGAATACTGAGGTGATGCCTCCCCCTGGCACAGGTGCTTAGTGTCTTAGGGTTCTTTCCCTGCCTTCAACCCCCTTGTAAGGGGCCTAGAGCATGTTTGTTTACAATTGTGTCTCAATTCAGCTGGTGTGTTGCATAAGCTTGGTTATCTGCTTTTCCTTTCAGTTCTTTCTAGGTACACAGCTGATTAGAGGGAGGTGGGGCTGAGGGTGAGGAGAGGAAGCTGCTCACAGCAGGTGCTGAGGAGAGGAAGTAGTCGGCGGCTATTTAGTGTCAAGCATACTTTAGTATGACCCTAGACATCCAGAAGATGTTAAATTTTGTCCACAGTCTTTTAAAATGACTAATATTTTAATGTTTTGGCATTGAAAAGTAAGCATTCGTTATTTGAAAATTTCACTTATGTGTAATTCCCTTATTTTCCTGTGGTACAAGATAAGTAAGGTGTATCAGTTGGCCTGCGTAGAGTTTGAATCACGGTTACCAGTGTGACCTCCAGGGATGCTGGTTTTCTTTCCTTAGGTGTCGGAACTCATGGGTCGTGTTGTCAGCTCAGATACCTATAGCACCTTGTCCTCCCAATAGGTGGTCCCTGTTTTCTGGAATATGTGCCACTACCTTAAGGCAAGCCACGTTATCCATTTTCCTAGGTTACTTGATGACTTGAGCACATGTATCAGAGATAAACAGGCAGGCCATTGATTTTGTTGAGATGAAGAACAGCTATATAGCCAGGGAGGGAAAGATAAAATCAGTTTATAAGTTACAGTGGTTTAGGGTGCTCTGCCTTCTCAGATTTTTCCCCCCAGGCCAGGCATCATTGATTTCATGGATTTTTATCTGAACCTTTACTGTTCTGCATATTTCAGAGTGAAACGTCCTGTGAGGATAATCTTACTAATCTTTAATCTGGAATTTTATGTTCCTCCACTGACTATGCCAGTATTTTTACTAGGATTTTTAAATATACTATAAACTCTGGCATGACTCGCTATCAGACAGATACTTAAAACTAGGGGTATCTCCAAAGGTTTCACATAGGAGGTGGCATAGGAGCTGAACCCTGAATGACAGCTGTGGTTTTTTAAGGTGGGACAGGATGGATGAGCTCCATGAAGCAAGACCTGTGCATCTCTAGTTCACCTGTATTTCCAGCTCCTAACAGAGACCCTGGCGTATGGTGGTTACTCGCTGAATAGCTGTCCAAGGAGTAAATGATGGCATGGTGGGACTCCCTGGTAAGGGTAGGTGGTGGGAAGATAGGGGATCCATCAACCGAAGGTAAACTGGAGCCTGGGAGAGGCCTGGAGTGTCAGACCAGAGGCTTTGTTCTTTCTGCTGTAGGCAGGGGTGGTTGGTAGATGCCCTCTTGCAAGCTGACATTCTGGTTAGCAGTGGCTTCGGAGGTCACTCACTCCTGGGTGGAGCAGGAGGTAGGGCTTTGAGCTATGTGGACGTTGGGCATGGGGGAATGGAGCAGGATGTGGCAGTCTTGTTGCTGAGTTTGCTCTCTAGTGGTTTGGAAGTGGGGGGAGTAAAGAAGCCAGTCTTGATGTTAGACCATTTTCAATCTGTACCAGTCTGCTTTCACATGTCCCCAGAGTGGACCCACACAGGCTGGCCAGGAGACTTTGGGGACTGCTGAGGTGGGAGGGGCTAGGGGCAGTGGAGCTGACAGGGAGAGCTCCCAACAGTCAGATGTTCCATGTATTGCACCAGATTCGGTTATTTACTGATGACCCTGCCTTAGCTGGTTCACAGTACTGATTGCTGAGTGGGATATGAAACGTGCTCCCTGTCCTCCAAGGGCTTGCATTCTTCTTGGAGAAATAACAACCCCCAAAATGGTTAATTAAAAACCCAGGGAGTGTATTTGTAGTAAAGCTCAGTGACTAAGAACACAGATGTTGGAGCCTTAGTACCTAGGTTTAAATCCTTACTGTTACTTATCAGCTGTGTGACCTTGGGCAAATGACTTAATGACTCCCTCTCTCAGTTTGCTCATCTGTTAGAGTATCACCTACTTCACAGGGCTGTTGTGAGGATTAAATGAGTCAAGATATATACATATTTAAAATGCTTAGAACAGAGTTTGGCACACAGTAAGTGCTATATAATTGCTTTGGGGGTAGAGTCCCTAAGCCTCCATGTCCTCCTTATAATAAGAGCTTCACAGGATTATGAAGGTTGGGTGAAATAATGTCTGTAAAGTACCTAGCACAGAGTCTGACCAAGACAGACTGCTCCATCTGTAGTAACCATCATCATTCTTAGTATTTAACACTTGCCCCTTGGTATAAGTTTGTTTGGTTCTCCCTCTGTAGAGATACGGGAAGATAGAATGTATTTTAGTCATCTATTTTTGCTTTCGGTTTCAGAATCTACTTTTTAATACAAAATAGGCATTTGTTATCGGGCTGCTCCGTGCTGAGAAAAATGACAAGATTACCTCTGTGTACTTTTTTCCCCTCCTCCAAAAGCTCTATATGAGCTTGAAGTCTCTGGTGTGCATATTTAAGTCTTAACTAAGATAAAGCATGAGCTCAGCAGGGACCCTCTAATGGCTAATCCACAGTAACTCATTTTCTCCATCTTTTTCTCCCACACAAGAGAAGAACTAGCAGTGACAGGATATTTTGGTGGTCCTTGGAAAGGAATGTCACCTGTGGGGTTTGGGGAGATGCGGAGGAAGAGCCATGTTTCACCTTGGAGCTTTGTGGCTTGCTGTGTGACTCTCCTCCAGGTCCATTGGCTTCACCCAGAATGTGAGGTGGAGACAGAGAGGGGGAAGCAGGCTTCATCAAGGCTCTGAGGAGAGCCTTGGTGCTAAATAAGAGCTTAAACCCACACTCTCAGCCAGATATAATTAGAAAGAAGTGGAATAGCACTCTACCCTGGGACAGGATGAGGAGGCCGCCTCCTTTTTCCCCTGGATAGGCACTGTGAGGAAAAGACACAAAAGATGAGAGGAACCTTGGGTGGGTATAAAGGTTTTTACATAGTGAGTGTTGATGGTCTTCTGATCTCTGGGGATCTTCGAATTTCTGGAGTTGGGATGGAGGTATAGAGGGTCCTTTTTGGGTAAGGTGGTATCATGGTTAACAGTTTGGGCTTCAGAACCAGACCTGGGTTTCAGTCTGAACTCCTTGACTTACTGGCTGAGGACCTTGATCAAGTTCTATAAGCTTTCTGTGCCCCTGTTTCTCATAGGTAAAATCCCAATTGAGGATTACATTGAGGTTATACATATTAAGGGCTTATTAGCATAGTTGCTAGCAAAATAAATTGAACACTTATCTATTAGTGTTGATGGTAATAGTAGTAATCACCAGCGATAATCAGAGGTGCCACGGAGGACAGATAAGATAGGAAACAGGCAGCATTCTCAAAGGTGAGAGATCAAAATTGCCTTCTAGATTATGAATGATCCTTCTAAAACATTCTCTCTAGGGGTCTCTTAAGATCTGGGACACAGTGGAATCAAGTGGGGGTAAGGGGAGAACTGCCAGCAGAAAGGGGTGTGGTCATTTGTGGTATCAGTTTGGAGGGAGGTCATTTGTTATTTCTCTTCTTACTGTCTTATGCAGCATGTTGTACTTTGATGCCATTGAAAAGTCAAATGATAATAATGGTATAAACAGTAATCTTTTCAGATGGATTAGGAGGTGGTTGAAGCTTTATTTGGGTACTATTTTTGCTTCATAGTAAAAGTTTTCAGAAATTTTATTCTGGGGGCGCCTGGGTGGCTCAGTCGGTTAAGCGTCTGCCTTCGGCTCAGGTCACAATCCCAGGGTCCTGGGATCGAGCCCCACGTTGGGCTCCCTGTTCAGAGGGGAGTTTGCTTCTCCCTCTCCCTCTGCTGCTCCCCTGCTTGTGCTCTCTCTCTCAAATAAATATTTAAAAAAATTAAATTAAATCTTTAAAAAATTTTATTCTGTAATCTTAAAGAAAAACTTTTAAATGACCAGAGACCTTAAATAATCAGGGTATCTGCTGTTCATGTGCTTTTCTCAGGCTTTTTCATGAATAAAGTAGCACTTGTCTTTAGGTACCTTTGGATAGGAATTTAGATCACAAACCAGGGAAAAGAGATCTTTTTCATTGGTAAATCCCTGTGGCCTTGATGGTGAACCTGTGATAAAAGGATTAGAAATACCAGGAGGCTGATTTAGATACATTTTCATGTTTATAGAAATTCTGTACTTCTGGCCCTGAAATAGGAAAGGCCCACCTGAAGCTTTGTGGGCCTCCTTACTACTTTCTAGGTCAGCCTTCAAGTTGTTTAAAAAAATTTTTAATGAGACCAATTTTTTAAAATATTTTTTTGGTTTAAACTCCATGTTCGCCCTTTCTAAGATTTTTTTTTTTCCCTTTAGTCATAGACACAAGTAGCTTCTAGGTGTGGAATGTAGAGGGGAGGAAGGGGGCATAGGTACAGAAAGTTTTGGGGGATATAAGTAAGAGTGGGAGCCATTATCAAACAGAAAGATATCAAGAAGAGGGGAGAGAGGAAAGAGCAGGTTGGAAGAGAAAGGGAGGAAGAGGGACAGGATGGTGAAAATAGGTGAAAAGGAACAATCCGGAGAGGAAGAGAAGGCACTAAGGTAGGAATGGTAGAGGTGAAATTCAAATGAACGGGTAGATGTGGGTGAATGTGGAAGAGAGAACTATTAGGTTTGGGAGAGACAGTGCCCAAGGGATGCCTTCATGGTCATGAGGATTTCAAGGGAATTTGAACATTTGGGGTGTCCAGGGTGATATTGGGAACCTGGTTGAGCAAGGGAGCTCTTGGGCATTTGTGTCTAATGGGATCACCTGAACTTCTGTGTGCTTTGGAGGAGGGTGGAAACAGTAGAAGGCAGCTTTGCCTGTCCTTTTATGTTAGTTTTCTTGTGACTTTGTTGGGTCAGCTAGTTCTTCGTTTCCACCCGCTTTCTCTAAGTTAGATAAACTCATGCATAAGCCTTGCCTTCTCTCTACAACTCTTTGTGACTTGTTTCACTTGAAAGAAGAAGAAACTCGGGCGCCTGGGTGGCTCAGTCGGTTAAGCCTCTGCCTTCGGCTCAGGTCATGATCCCAGGGTCCTGGGATCAAGCCCCACATAGGGCTCCCTGCTCTGTGGGGGGCCTGCTTCTCCCTCTCTCACTCCCCCTGCTTGTGTTCCCTCTCTTACTGTGTCTCTCTCTGTCAAATAAGTAAATAAAATCTTTAAAAAAAATAAAATAAAGAAGAAGAAACTCTAATAGACTTTCCCAAGTTCTGCTACCCCTTCTTACCTTGTTTTCTTCCTATTGCCGCCAAGGGTCATCGTCCTCCTTCTCAGGGAGCCATTATAAAAAGTGTTTGTTAATAAATTGATTAGAATGCATAAAATAATCATGAACTTTAGGATCATTGCTTTTCATTCAATAAAGGTTTGGGGTTTTGTTTTTTGGTTTTAAACATATGTAAGTGCCCCAGCCCTTTTATAAAATTAAGACATTTTAATAGTAGCTTTCTAAAATGTATTAAATTGTTCTGCTTTTTTATACCGAATCTCTGGAACTTAGCTCATCATTGTGGACATCAGTATTTTCTAAGTCTTCTGGTTTTGAGAAGAGAGAAGGCCGAGGTAGTTATGATTATGGATATATTTCCTCCTCTTCATCGGAGTGTGTATTATGTGCTGGGCACCTGGGGGTATAGTGGTGAACGAGGCCGACCCCATCCCTGCACTGTTGGAGTTGAAGTCATAAATCTGAAAGATGATGATGCAGATG
Source organism: Neomonachus schauinslandi (assembly GCF_002201575.2). Lineage (NCBI taxonomy): Eukaryota > Metazoa > Chordata > Mammalia > Carnivora > Phocidae > Neomonachus > Neomonachus schauinslandi. The sequence continues at coordinate 52,292,315 of NC_058410.1, read as the reverse complement.
GGTGAGGTGGAAAGTGCCAGTTTTGTCAGGCTGCCTCCAAATAAATGAGGGTATTCCTCTCTTTAGGGATTTGGCTTACACATAGGGTCAATTCCACCTCTGGTCTGCAAACACCTGGCCCCTCAATCCATATGCCGTTTGGGATTTTATTTTCTTGGGTGTTAGGGGATGAAAGAGGGTAGGAGGAGGCACATGTTGATTTGCATAAAGACAGGATAGTGTTGGTCTAGGAGTTTTGTACTCTCTAAATGATTATAATCTTTTTAAAAACACACTGTTTTCTTACAGAAGACATTAAGTATGGAATCTACTACTTTTTATGTGGTTTTCCAAGGCTTTTTTTTTTTTTTTTTAATGAAGTAGCACTTGTCTTCAAGCACCTTTGATAAGAATTTAGATAATAAACCCATGAAAAGTATGGTACTGTGCCTGTAAGGTACCTTCTGGTGAAACTAATATAATGTTCTGTGTCAATTATACTTCAGTTAAAAGGGGAAAGAAAGTACTTTTTGTGACACTCTCTTACCCTCCCTAAGTTTCTTCCGCTTTGTCCTTAGCATTTCTCTTTGAGTTGCTCCCTGAGGCCTGGGTGTAATTGCTGTCCTTCCTGGTGTAGGAAACATGTCAGTGGTCTGCTGAAGAAACCATGTGTAACGACATGCTTATAGCATTCCTATTTATTATTCATCTGACAGCATGTAAAGTGTCATGCTCTTGTAAAAAAAATATATATATATATTTGGTAGAGGTAATCAGAAAAGAAAGCTTATTTTGTTGACCTAATGAACCAGCTGTGAAGTGAACATGTCTCATTTTTAGGTTTGAAAATATTTGCTTACTTTTTGTATAAAATAATTTGAATTACTGCTTTTGCCTGCTTCTCTCTCTCCCTCTGCCTGCCGCTCTGCTTACTTGTGCTCTCTGTCAAATAAAGAAATAAAATATTTAAAATTATGAAAACAACAGAATGGAGTATATATCCAACAGCGATCAAGATTTTGCCTCATTTGGTTAATCTATTTTTCTCTTTCTTTTTTTCCTTCCTTGAGAATTTTAAAGCAAACCCTAGGCCTCTTATTTCACTTCTACATACTTCAGGGTGCCCTGAAAAGGCATGAATAGACATAGGCATATTCTTATAGAACCATTGTGCCATTATCATAACTGTACTTACCATATTTTGTTGGTATCATCTAATGTCCAGTTTGTAATAAAAAAAGTTTTTCTCAGTTGTGTAAAAATATTTGTGTGTGTTTTTTGTTAGAATCAGATGATTAAGGTCCACACATGGGGTATGGATGTTATGTCTTTTAATCAGGAGTAGTCCCCAGTTTTCCTCCCCCTCTTTTTTTTCATGCCTTGAGTTGTTGCAGAAACTGGGTCAGTTGTCCTGCAGAATGTCCCACATTCTGGATATATCTGTTTTCTTGTGGTGCCATTATCTTGTTCCTCTATTGCCTGAATTTCCTGAAACTGGAAATTAGCTCTAGAGGCTTGATTAGATTCAGGTGTAGTCTTTTTGGTTGCATAGTGCTATGTCCTTCACATTGCTTCCCACTAGGGAAAGCCTCCTTAATTAAATAAAAAAATTTTATGAGTGAACACAGAGTTTGGTTTGGACATGGTGCTAGGCACTCTGGGGACTACAGAGATGAACAAAGTATAGTCCCAGCTGCCTCGAATTTCTTTTTTGGAAGCAGACCGTGACCACCAGCATGACCGAGGATAAGTAAAGTGTAGCCAGGGACCAGGAAGTCAAGAGTTAACCAGTTAGTAAATAGCTCTTATCAAAAGAGATTGCCTAAGAAGCCTTTGAAATTTTAGCACACCAAAAAAGTTAATACAGAAAAGAAATACTGTCTACAATAGCAACTATGCTTCTATAAACAGTTTTATTTTATATAATTCTTTCTGGAGTATTTTTTATCTCTCCCTTTACCTATTGTGCATATTCAAAGTATTCTACTGTTGTTATAGATGCTTTTTAGTGTACCTAGGTCAGGATAGAACCGACAGACATCCCTTTAACTTCCCATATCTAGTCAGCGAAACACAAAGGGCGGGTGAAGTTCACGGTGAAAGAGAAAGCTGGCACCCTGTTTGAACTGGTGATCCATCAGTGTCAGCTGGCTCCATTTCTCCATCTCCTCCTGCCTGACTTAACGTTAATTTAGAGCATGCAAATAGTACACTGTAAGAAACTTCAGTTTTCTAGCGAACACTTTAGTATTTCTTTTCCCACTTTACCTTCTTTTGGAGGGATATTGTGGAGAGGTTACACTATCAAAGCTGAAGCTTTTTTTTTTTTTTTTTAAGATTTTATTTATTTGACAAAGACACAGTGAGAGAGGGAACGCGAGCAGGGGGAGTGGGAGAGGGAGAAGCAGGCTTCCTGCCGAGCAGGGAGCCTGATGTGGGGCTCGATCCCAGGACTCTGGGATCATGACCTGAACCGAAGGCAGATGCTTAACGACTGAGCCACCCAGGCGCCCTCAAAGCTGAAGCTTTAAAATTGTTTATGTGGACTTTATAAAACTATTTTAAAAACCTATGAAATGGTATCTGTTACCGTAGTATAGTCTTTTTACCTATCTTCTCTACCCAATCCCCACCCCTCGTAAATTCTTATTTCCCATAAGGAAGTAAAATTTCAATTGATGTCCTCTCAGTTGAGGGTTCATAAGTCAAGAACTTAAGCAAAAGGAAATTCCTGTGTATATTCAAAATAAAGGCTCCCTGAGGAGTATCTTGTTCACTGATGTATTTGAACATTTAATGCAGTGCTGGATACTCAGTGCTTAATAAATACTGATTGAGTAAATAAAGTGAGACGTTGGGGCAATATTTATTCTTGTTTAGATATTGCAAGAAAACAATATGATCATGAAAAAAATCCAGTAGCCCACCTTGGATAAGGAACTTTGGCTCAAGCCCTTGGGGTTGCTTAGAGGGGAGTGTGTGTGTGGCACATTGGTAAATAGAAGAGAAATTTTATCTTCTTGAGATTGTATGTTTATAAAGAAAAAGCATTTAAGATATATAGCCTAAAAGCTGCTGAGTAAAATTCTGGATTTTGTTCTTAAAAGAAAAAGGACATTTCTTCCTTAAGAACCAGTTATTATTATAAATGACCCAAAATTGTTAGAGACCAAGCTTTGATGCATTTACTACTGCATAAAGGTCAAATACTTAGGTCATTATAATTCTGCCTCTTTGTGTGCATGCAACACAATGAACTCTTTGATATGGAGATACCACATTCTCAAGATGAAGGAAGGTCACGTGTTTTCAGGCATTAAGAGACTGATTTCTTTTTCTCTTCCCTGTTAAGTGGCTGTGGAGAGGGGAGCTGGACTAATGAATGGCTTTTGTCTACCTTTGTACTCTTTTTTACTTTTCTTACACAGAAGTCAATTTGATTGTGACCTCTTAAAAGGAATATTAAGTTGAAGAGTATCATAGAGCTGAGAACCAATTGCCCAGAGCATCCACAGCCAGCCTTCAGTCTGGCTCGGCTGCTCAGATTTTTACCACATATTTGCTAGTGGAGTTTTGATTGCTTCCAAACATTCATCAAGGATGTGGCTTCTTTGAGTTCCACTGGGAACTGGTCCTTTTGCTAAGGAGGCAGTGTGGGTTGTCATGTGGGCCCTGGAGCCGGTCCACCCGAGCTCAGTACAGGGCTTCACTTATTAGGCACCTTGGGGAAATTACTTAACTCCTCTGTGCAGTTTTCTCATCTGTAAAATGAGTTAATAGTACAACCTGAGGCATGAAAAAAATGCCTGGCACAAAGCGCATGATAAACATTGGCAACTAACCATTACATCTGTACGTGTAAATGTATTTGGAGATGCAGTTCAGGTATTGAGTATGTTAAAGAGGATGGAGTTTTTCTCTAGGTGTCAAGAAGATACTATCTTGGGAAGTTAAAGTATTCAGAGAGAATACTGAGCTGGAGTTGAAGGTGGTGGGCAGTGGGAAGGTTCACAGATGACCTCACTGCCTCAAAGCCACTGGGAAAGGAGAAGCTCATGCTTAGATTCCTGGTCCCTAACCAAAGCTGGCATTCCTTTGTGCCTTATTGGATCCATTTGCTTAATGATTTGAGCTATAATTCCTAGGGTGGTTGAAACCAGGTCGTGTATTTGTTCCTCCACGCCCCTCCCCCCTTCTGCCTTGGCTTCTCTTAAAAAAAAAAAAAAAAAAAAAAAAACTAGCTCCAGTAGAAAATAGACCTTAAGGGTTTAAGGTCCAAAAGTTTTACCTATATGGGATTTGTTACGGAGTGATTGGGGGGCCAGGAGGGGGATGAGTGAGTAGGGGATGGTTATAATTTATGTATATAGATAGAAGATTGGTCATGAGGTTGGATTATAAGTACATGGGGGTTTATTACAACCTTTTTATTTTTGCATATGTTTGAAACTTTCATAAGAAAAAGTAAAAATTGAGCAAAAAATGCAAGTTGCTTAACTATAGTGTGATGCCATTTATATAAAGTTTTAAACCATGCAAAGAATATATATTGTTTATGCATATATACTTATGTAGTAAAAATTCTAAATTTTTATAAAAATAACTAACTTTAGAATAGTGGTTGCCCATGAGGAGAGTGGAAGAGAAGTAGAATGAGCAGGGTACACACAGGGCATTTCTGTAATGTTTTTTTTTTCTTTTTACAAAAGTTATTTCAAGCAAATATTAAGCTGTGTTAAAGTTGGGTAGTGGGTAAATGGATGTTTGTTACATTCTGTATAGTTGTTTTGTCTGTTTAAAATATATCATAATAAAAAGAATAATAAAATGCCATGATTCTATAGCAAGAGGTGTTTTTAGATATGTCAGGAGTCAAGCTATAGGAGGTGGAGGGGTGCCTTCCTCTTCTGTTATGGCATTTCACTTGGCAGGGGTGATGAAATGGCCAGTCACTCATACAGTTGCATAATGGGGAAAAAAGCCCTAATGGGTCAGGAGAGGTGGTGGTAGGAGAGTCAGTGTTAAAGGCTAGTTAGTTATGGCAGAATTAGTGTTTTCTGGAACATGCTGACCTGTTGCCTTTATCAGAAGGTTTGGGCTAAGTCATGGGGGATGAGTTGGTTATAATGACTCCAGTGTTTAGAGACAACAAGAAAAGGAGATTTTTTAAAAGCATAGCTTTTGTGCATAATTTAATAATTGGTTCCCTTGATAAGACTTAGCAGAAAAAAGAAAGTGATTTCTGCTACTGATTGGTTATCCATGTGGTAATCTCGTCAGCCTTCCCACACAAAGTGGGATTAAGCTGTGTCACTCCTCAGCTAGAGAGGCAAGCCCTCAGTTGGGGAAGTAAGAAGACCAGTTGTTCTGAGGCCTGGTTTCATGGCCTGCTTCCAAAACATGGCTAGTGCCTCCATGCCTCCATGCCTCCCTGCCTGAAGACTTGGAGGTTGGAGTGATCCTTGTGCCCAGGTCCCATTCTGTGTGATTTAATATATTTATAGATGTTGAGGGTAGTGAGCATGTCAGTATGCACACAATAAATGTTAACTTGATCTCTTGGGGAATGCAGATGTAAGATGTTCACTTCTTTGGTATTTTTGTTCACTCAGACCTCTCAACCAGAGATCATTGTTTCCTAGGCTTGAGAGAACTCATTTAACAGATAGAAAGCATAAACCCCACGTGCCTTACAGGTGAAACATTCTGCTAATAGAACACATGCTGTGTTGAGCCCATGTGGAGCTGGGGAAAAAGGGATGCGTGGGGCAGGAGACCCAAGCTTCCAGAGACCCTGCTTTTTAGTATCCTAGAATCTGAGGAAGCTGGTGACTTGAAGACCAGACGAGCCTGTACCGCTATGGGTCCTGGAAATGACCTCCTCCTTTCAGTAGGGACGGAGGTCTCTAGGGTTATGTTCTGGAAGTTTGTGAGGATGAGGATTGGAGTGAACTCACCACCTGGGAAGGGACCTTTGGTGTATGCCAGGTGAGAAGCCACAGGAAGCAAAGGCCACCCAGACTGGCAGCCACTGAGGAGAGCTCTGTTTCTGGGGGGCACTCACTTCTTGTTCTGCACCTTTCCAGGCTTATTTGCATTTCCTGGAAGAATTTGAGAGGCTACTAGATCCAGGCAGCTCTGCAGCTTCCTCCCAGGCATTCCATTGAACTGCTTCTATTTAAATCCCAGCTCTTCTGAGTGAGCAACCCTGTGCAGGGATCAGGATATCTTCTGACATGCAAGGAGGAATTGGGGAGAGGGCACAGACCTCTGCAGAGTGAGGGGGCTTCTGGGTGTCGGGCAGGGTTTGGTTACATTGCCTCTGGTCTTTACTGTTGTTTTCAGCTTTATGTCTTCCTTAATCATGGTTTTCCCCAAAGCGACAAAGAATAAAATAAATTGAGGTATTAAAAGCACACACATATATGACCAAGAGGTTATTTTTCTGTAATCTATTTTTTGTCTCCTTTATTGTTTGGCTAGATTAGCACCACTCGGAAAAAACATTATCTATCTATCTATCTATATCTATCTATCTATATATATATGTATATTTAAGCTTAATGAGTTCCATACGAGCGTATGAATCAGTAGCTTCTTGAGGTGCTGCTGGGTCCAGTGACACAGCATAGACCACAGTTAGAAAGCCAGAAACCAGCCTAGGAACTCAGTAGAGGCCTTTGTCCTAAAGTCCCACATTACTTGGACCTTGTTACAGATTTAAAAGTGTCTAAATCCAGCCCTTGGTTCTCCTCCAGAATAATGGGGGCAAAGTTGGTTAATAGCAGAATGTTGTAATTAGCCTCTGAATGTTTTCATGGATTTGTAAAGTAAGATAGATGAGTTAAGTCTGTATGGGTTTACTGTACATATCAGACTCCTGGGAAAATAGAGAGAGTTCGTTTTTCTAGAGTTGTGGTTCTTTCTATTAGACTTATTTCCAGCAAGAATTTCCTTAGCATCTCTTTCTTTTCCCTTGAGTCTTTCTCCCCATGTGATAGTCAGCAGCATAGACCTTCCCTCTTGTCCTGGTCTTATCTTTCCCCAGTAGCTTTTTGATTGTCTTCCTCTGTAGCTAATATTATCTCTGTTAAAATCTTTCCCCTCACTTCTGTTGCATGATTATAATGTCCCAAGTTTTCTGACATATTTCCTAAGGTAGCCATTTATCAAAAAGAACATCCTGAAATCCTTATGAATGTTAATAAAAATTTAATTTGTTCAGTAAATATATGTCCACTGTCAAGTCAGGGAAATAGGACAGAAAATTATGTTTTCAAATTTGTAAAACAAATATACTTAGAAGGAAAAAAATGAAAACAGAATATATCAAACTGTCAACATTGGTGAAGGCAGGGTAGCTGGAATATGAGTACCTTTTTATCCTCTTTTCTGAATTTTCAGTAATACCATTATATGTGTGCTTATATTTAGCCCCCCCCCTCCCCAAACCATGTGGCATTTTTAGGTGTGTGGGACAGTGGAGCATAAAGGAGTGTGGTGTGAGGGGAGTTGTTTTCAAGTGCAGACATAAGAGACCCTAGAAATCCCCAGCGAGGGGCTGCAGGACCCTGAGGGAAGATGGGGGTTGTAGAAAGGGGACTCTGGGTCTTCTTCCCCCCCCCCCCACCCCAGAGCATTTCTACTGTGATTTCTTCTGCATATCAGGGTTTGACTAAGGTGATATAGAAAAGAGAGTGAATCTTGGCATCAGAGCCAGGGAACCTGGGCGTGGGCCGTGGCCCAGCCTTCACCAGCAGTGTGTGACTTTGTGCAGGTTGCTTCAGTTCTCCGGACTCTGGTGGTTTAGGGTAAAGTGATGTCTGAAGGTCCCCTACAGCTCAGACATCTTAGGACATTTTAGGATTAAATTCAGGTGATGTTAAAAAAATTAGTAACTCCAGGAAAAGAGAGCTATGATTCCCAGCCTCCTCCTGCTCCCCCCATCTGGAGGTTTTTAACTTGTGGTTTGTTAATACTTATGTATCTAATAGGAGTGTGTGGTTGGGACAAGGAGCGATAGGATGCTGTTTTTAAAGATGTCTTATTGGTTTAAATTAGAGGCCCAGGCTCTTTAGGAGAAGTGGACAGTAGTTTCTCTCATCCTAAAATTATGCCAAATTGACAATAGGAAAGGGGCCAGAACAGTGGCACCCCTGTCCTGGCTAACAGTCCTCAGGTGTCCATTTCCAGAATCTTTGCCCACTGCTATGTCAGCACCATCTAGATGGCCTTAGATGGATGTGAGGAGGCTGTCCTGATATCCAGGTCTATAACAGGAGACTTTTCCCGTTAATGGGCCAAGAGGAAAGGTGACCTCGGGATCTGTCCTTTCTCACTGGAGATGCCAGGAGCCCTTGCATGCAGAGCCCCATAGCTCCTCTAACCCGATGGTAGGGCATCCTCCTTCAGACCTTGCCTCTCACTGCTACAGCAGGTGAGGCCTGAATCCTCCCTTTCATATGCAAAGCATGGACTCTTCACCAGAAAGCCTCTGGGGAAGGGAACAAGAACTCCAGTGGTTGCTACACTCATTCAATCATTAGCTTTTTGATTTGGGAAAAAGCTTTCATCTTCATGTACATAAAGTATATGGTTTGTAGATAAAATAGAAAAACTCAGTTTGTTGGTCACAAGTGCATTGGACTGAAATGAGAGAAAGCCAGATGAGCCGGTCTTATTACTTACTGTATTCCTCTCTCAAAAAGCATTTCCTGGGACAGAAAACTGTACTTAAGCATGGATGCAGCGACCCCAGGTGACAGCAACAACAGGGGCCCTTCAGAAAGGAGCAAGTGGAGCTGGACCCTGTTGGCTTTGCTCCCGGTTGAGCTTAATATTCCTTCCCTAACCCCCACTCCAAAATCTAGCTACTGCAACTACTTAGGCACCTTCCCTTTCTCTTTAACCTGAATAAATTAAGTGTGGACTAACTCTCCCTGAAAGCTACAATCAATTTTAAGAGAACAAAACCTAGATGATTAGTGTATTGAGATCTTGTTCCTTTGGCATAAAACTGTAGATTTTACTTTCTGAATACATATTTAGCACCACACTGCATGCATCAGACTGTGTCATTCACTCGGAGGTGCAGAAAGAGTAGAAAACTTGCTTGTTGGTCTCAGTTTACGATCAACTCGGAAAGGCAGCATTAAATAGAAAAACAGGCACCTGTGAAACCACTTCAAAACTCCAAAGCACGGAGTGTAAGACCATTCTGCTTTTAAAAATGGGGTACCTGCCTCCAGATGCAGAGGAGTACCGCCGTGATTTGAATGGAGTGAGCCGGTCTTGCTGGAATATGAAGGAGTTGATGGGCATGAGGAGGAGGAGAGGCAGTGCTCCCAGTGAGACTCATGGAAGGAAGCAGCAGTTTTCCTTGGAGAAGAAAGGTAGAGATGATGTCATTGAGTGATAATTGGGATTGAGGCTTTGAAAATACACCCAAGACTGCTGAAAAGCTTAGCTGAGCACAGTAGGTATTAAGATAGGAGAATCTTTCAAGTGACATAATTTGGGCAGCAGTACCTATAGGCTGAATTGAAATGGAGATACCCCTCCTCACCCCTGCCCTCAGGTTACCCATATGCTTGGACAGTGAGTGTTTTAACAGCAGCACACTATACTTTTTCTGAACACCAAGCGCATATTAAATTCACAAAGATATGCTTCATAAGTAACAAAAAATGTCAGTATCTCATGTGAATATTGTTCCGTTTGTTCTGATGTTTAAAATTTTTTTTATCCATTTTCAGTTGTATGAACTTTTTAGCATCCATTATATAGCATGTTTAGGACATTTCATTAATTGGGGTATTTTGATCCTTCACAGTTTCATATATGTAATTTAGTAGATATGAAATTTGGGTTATTAATCATACATCTCATTAATGCCTTCCAGACTTCCTTCCTACCACTTTGAATTATTTTGTCGTTTTCATGTTAGGTTTTTCTACAAAGTTGACGGATCCCATTCATTCATAAGTTCATTTAGCAAATACCTATTTGGCCGTACTTTGTTGTTACTGATTAGAAACAAAATTCAGCATTTCAGTGGGATGGGATTGGTTTAGTTCATTTTGGTTTCCCTCTGATGCCTTTGAATTTATTGATTTAATTTATTTTAAAATATTTCATCATCGGGGCGCCTGGGTGGCTCAGTTGTTAAGCATCTGCCTTCGGCTCAGGTCATGATCCCAGAGTCCTGGAATTGAGCCCCGTGTTGGGCTCCCTGCTCGGCGGGAAGCCTGCTTCTCCCTCTCCCCCTCCCCCTGCTTGTGTTCCCTCTCTCGCTGTGTCTCTCTCTGTCAAATAAATAAAAAATCTTAAAAAAAAAAAAAAATTTCATCATCAGCAACAAAAACGAATCATTCTTACTAATGGTATTAAAACATTTCTGTAAATGCTTTTGAAAGCAATGAATTGTGGTAAATTTAGTACATTGAATTTTAGTGAGTTGGTCTGCTTCCCTCACCTAAGGCCCTAAAGAACCTCCACAGCCCCACTAAGCAGTTTGAACACCACTGAGTTAATTGATCTCTGATGTCTCTTCCCATTCCAGATTCTGCCTCCACTTCTCTATGCCATTTTTCTTCCGCATTAAATAGGGTAGTAACATTTAACTGACCAGAGTTATGATGACTACTTGATATAGATTGAAGGTGTAATTCCCCTTAATCCATTTTTGGGTCTTTTTCCCCCCTTTCGTGGCTTGGTTGTCCCATAGCAAGCAGGATGGAAAATGGGAACTGGGGAGTACAGAAGCAACCAAAAACTCCTAGTACCAGGTATGCGAGGGACAACCTTAGGTGTGATGTGTGCAGTGGGACTTAGAGCTGTCCCTCTTTTCAGAACAGTTACCTACGGTCAATATCCCTCTTCCGTTCTGCTTGTAAAGGATAAACTTTTTAGTTGGGGGGGGGCGGGGTGGAACGTTGTGCTTTGAGTACAGTTGCCATTCATTGTATTAAAACATGTCTACGGAGGTAGACTAGCTGGAAGAGCATTCTGTGTGGGATTGAGGAAGAAGAATACAAGAAGACAGGAAACCTGAAATATTAAGCCTTAGTAATTCAGGCTTTGGGTGGTTTTTTGGTTTTTGTCTCCACTTTTTTCTGATTTTGCTAGATTTTTAGAATAAGCATGTATTACTTTGGTAATCAAAGGAAAGTTAAAGACTGAAAACAAAAGTTCAGCAACTTTTACCCAATTCAAGGCTTGCAAATAAAAAAATTTTTTAAAAATTAGAGTAATTTGTATATGGCAGTAGCTACACTCTACATTACTGTCCTCCCTGAGATAAGAATTTTAACTCTTAATTTGCATTGTTTTAGACAATTGCTAGAAGAGTCACAGGTAGGATTGCCTGACCCCTGTCCAGCCGAGTTTGCATGCAGCCTCATTAGTGGTCCCATGAAGCTAATCCGTCTCCAGCTACTGCAACTTCAGTTTTTGTTATTGTTGTAGCTTGTTTCTAGTCCTTTGCATACAGATTGAGCTCATTTCTAAGAATCTAAACATAATGTGTATTTCACATGATCTGATAAATACAGCTGAGCTTCCTAGCTAAAGAATTTCTTTGTGCTTTCCACTTCCTAATTCAAAGAGACCAACTCATAAAATGTTAAATATGTTTTCAAATTCTCCTTTCTCCACCTTTTGGTAATCTATATGGGAAGCTTTACTTCAGGAGGAAATGGATTTCACCCTGGTTCTTGTGCAGTGCTGTTCTATAGAGGATGACTTCATTTTTTTGTTCATTCTTATAATTTTACTGTGTAAACAATAAATTCTTTACCCAGGGCCAGCTTGACCTGTATGGACTTAGTGTACATTAAACTGGCTGAAGGCAGAAAGGACAGGAAGGGTGGAGGAATTCAAGGATCATAGCTTACTTTCATTACTGGTTTGTACCATTGAGGTCGCCTCAGATACTAGCCCTCCCCTCTCGAGTACCTAAAAAATGATTCCCAGGTGGAGGTGAAGGCTGTGGGATTGCTGGGTTTTGAAAACAAGATGAGCAGACCTCAGAAGAAATGCACAGCTGGTCTGTTTTGTGTTTGCCAAGGAATGAAAGGATTGTTCAACAGCAGTCCATCACTTTCTTCTCATTGCTCTACTTTCCTTCCTGCCTAAACCATGTAAGGAAAGGACACACTGCCAGAAGAATCCCATGTGTTTTGCTTTGTCCCTGCCCAGCCTGTGGCAGTGGGACCCACAGACTAAAAGTGATACTGTCCAGAGCTGAAGTGCAGAGAATTGAGGCTGTGGGGCAGGAGTCCTAACACCTGACTAAAGTGGGGACTGCAGCACGGTGTGCCCCTTAGGTCATCTCTAGGTTGAAATTATTTTCAGAGGTCTCTCACTGATGAATGGTGGAAAAGCAAGTTGGAAATTGTCATAGTATGTATTCTGGGATGTACCAGCCCTTAGACGGTAATTATTTTCTCCAGATGAAAGGACAATCCTATGGCCATTGCACCAATGGAATCTGCCTGTGGAACCTTCTTACCTCATCTCATGACCTCTGCTGGGAAAGTCCTGTGTGACTCAAGGGCCAGGACAGTGCCAGTCCCTGCCTGTAGGCCCTGGGTCCTATTCCCTCACCCTCTGAGGCCTTCACTGCATGGTGTTCAGGCTCTGGAGCCAGACCCCTTGAGTTCCAATCCTGGATCCTCCACTCATATCATGTGGTCTTGGGCAGGTTTCCTCAAGCTTCAGTTTTCTCATCTGCAAAATGGGGGATAATGTTACCCCCCTTGTTAGAATAGTGTTTAGTATGTAATAAGCACTCAATAAATGTTAGCTTTTTTGTTACGATTAGTGATTCCTTGCTGGCATCTTCCCTGGTTTCTGCCACTAGCACTCAGTCACCAGTGATAACCTCTTTGTTGCCAAAACTCATGGACATTCTTCATCTCCTCCTCTTTTTACATTTTTCAGTGGTGACTGCTCTCTCCTTGAAGTACTATGTTCTTATGGCCTTGATCACCACACTCCCCTCCTGTGTGGTGGCTCCTGTTTATTCTCTTTTGTTTGGTCCTTATCTCCACCTGACCTCATGTTGCATGATTTCAAGGAAAACTCAGATTTCTCTTCCTTTTTCTCCCTAGGTGAACTCATCCACTCCAATGACTTTTGTTACTTGGTTGCTCATTCTCCAGGTCTTAGGTTTTCCTGACTTTTCCAGTCTGTCTTAGGTCCATCCAAACCACCCATTATTTTCTCTCATGGTACCCTGTTGTTTTCCTTCAGACCACTTTTCAGTTTGTAATTATGTATGTATTTATTCATTGTAATTAATGTCTGTCCCTCATTTCCCCTTCACTCCACAAAATTATAGTGAGGCCAGGGACTATGTCTATTCACTTGTATTTGTATACCTGGTACATGGAAGGACCTCAGTATAAACACCTGTTTGAATACTGTATGTATGTGAGGCCCCTCCGCTTCTTCCTGCACAGCTCCAGCCCAGGAGGTTCTAGTGAGGCTGAGGGGAGAGGCTGAACCTTTGTTGTTAATTCCTTCTACTCCCTGCCAACCTAGATCTACCCTCTGTGTCAGAGGAAGTCTTATAGAATTGTGCCATTTCCCTTTCACCCTCAAAACATAGAAGCCTCAAAGTTAATGATCAGAAGACTAAAGGTAGCACCAGGTGCTAGTTCCTGGGAAGCAATTAGGATGGAACATCCTGGGTGGTCTGCTCAAATCCCTAAATGAAAGGAATTCGGGACTTGATGTAGGACATTTATACCTGATGACAAAATATTAACAAACTAAAATCACTTTCCAAAACAGCTATCAGTTTATCACACATTTGTGACTTGGAGGGTTTTCTCCTTTTTAACGTTTCCATTAGTGTGGTTACAAGTTTAATGAAGGAATGTTTGTGCCCAGTCCTGTGTGAGGAGTTCCATGGGAGACACCATTGAAGTTGGTGCTTCTGGCCCAGTGGCCTTACACTGGCAAGGATGTTGCTGCCACAGGGGCCGTTTCAGAACCAGCACCTTACAGGTTTATTTATGAAGTGCCAGGAGTGGACTCAATAGCATAACAAGGGGTTAAAGATGTCAAAGGGGACAGTTAAACTCTGAAATAAACCCTTTTCATCCCATACAGGCTTAGGGAGCAACTATGTCATATTTATTAGTAAAATGAATATATCCGTTACTAAGTAACCACCTTTCCTCTGAGTAAATGGCCCATCTTCTCTTCTCCTGGGGATGGCCCTCATAACTAACAGTGACTATAACCCAGCAAGTACATACCTAACTAGGAATATTCAGGACTGTTTCCCTGGCATGTTCTTTCTTACATACTGACAGAATTGGGCAGTATAGTTAAATATTCGTAATGCTGCCCTATTTACTAGGCCTTCATAGACACAGTTCTTAGTATCTAGACTTTAGACATGAAAAATTGAGATAGTCAAATAGTATCTTAATGCAATAGAGTTTTTATTCTTGTATAGCATTCATTATTCACAATATTGGAATGGCTTTCTGACAGATTTCTTCATTTGCTCATTTCCTGATTTTTGAAAATTCGTTTTAGGGAAGGATAACTGACCACAGTTTGGTTCAGTGGGAATATAGAATTATTTGTAATACTCTTACTGGATGCTATCCCACATTGTCCAGATATGAGGCCATCAGTTTCCTTATTGAATAGCATTTTTATTTTTTTGATTTGATGCTCTAGGCTTGAGTGGAAACTGATATGTCACCACTATGGCTGCCTTACTTTCTGCTCATATCTTGTTGCTCCAGAGTCAGAAGAGTGTAAGCCTTCGTCCAAGTTATGACATTGTGGTATATTCTAGATATTCTTTGCTCGCTGGCTATTGATGTTATTTCTGATAGTTTTGTGAAAATTGTTGCTGGCCCAGTGGCCCAAGCATATTCCCAGATTGGTAGAAATAGCCTTTTAAGACCATCTGTCTCTCTGAGCCATTTTCCCCATAATTCATTTTTATGTCTTGAGGCCTCCAAAATGCTCTTTCTCTTGAAACTCAGGTTGACCCAAAACAAGTTTTAAGAGGTTCATGATAATACAGCCTCTTCACTTGTGAACATGTTGAGTCCCTATCCTCAGTGGTCTCCACATCAAAGCTTCTCTGGGGCCAAAAGGATCACTGCTCGCTTGCCCTGCCAACGTTGTAACATTGGAGGAGGGTAGTGTCTGGCACATACACAATCATTCATTGAAAAGCACTTTCAAAGTGCTTGATGACACTTGCTAGGTATGTCTTTTGCATTACTTACTTGATGTGATTAGAAACCTCTGATTACCATTATTAAGACTTGGAATTTTGTAATCAACTATTTTTTATCAATTAACATATGCAGAAGTTGAGAGAGAGAGAGAACACATATGGATAACACATGCAGAAGGGCATAACAATAAGATTCATTTCTAAAAATAGTTCTTGGGTTTATCAATCAGGATTAGGTTTGGCTATATATAACAGAAAACCCAAATTTAGTAGTGAATTATTTTCATGTAAAAGAAGTCTAGGGCTGATAGAGCCATTCTAAGAAGTGATTGAGGATTCATCTCTGAGATTCTGTTCCATCACTGCAGGTGGTTTTCATTCTCAAGGTTCATCTAAATGTAGATGGAAAAAAGAAATGCAGAACAAAAGCGACTATCTCTCATCTGAGTCAGCTTTTATTTTTTTTTTGAAGATTATTTATTCGAGAGAGAGAGAGAGAACATACGGTGGGGGGAGAGAGAGAAGCAGATTCCTGCTGAGCAGGGAGCCTGACACGGGGATGGATCCCAGCACCCTGAAATCGTGACCTGAGCTGAAGGCAGATGCTTAACCGACTGAGCCACCCAGGCGCCCCCTCCTCCTGTATTTGTCCACTGGAGGCATGAGTATGATTTCTAATAAAACAGATAATATCCACATTTTGAACTTCTAATTGCTTCTGAAGTTTAAGGCAGACAACTTAATTTTTTAAAATCTGATACTTTATTTACAGTGTATTTGCTCTGACTTTCAGTGCTGAAGGTAGATTTCTTTGGAGATGAAGAACCTGGGAAAAGAGAGTCGATTTCTTTAACGCTGGACTTCCTGGATTGTATTGCAGGTGGTAACTTTATTCAGTGTGGTTTAGTTCAAAAGAGAAAAGAGTTCATTTCAAGAAATGAGAGTCTTTCATTATCAGGCATCTTTAGCGTTGATAAGGAGAAGTAGTTGTGCTTTCTTTTGCTATTTAACACTTTCTAGCTGTCTTCTTATATGAACATATATGAGTTCATATTTTTATGCACCTTTTCCTTCCAAGAAATATTTTAATAATCATCACTAAACATAATACTGCATAAAAGAGAACTGACAGTCAGGAAGAAAGAAAAGCTAGAAGGCTTTTTAAATATCCAAATGGTATCTAAATTTTAAAACTTCTTTTTTTTTCTATTTTTAGACCTCATATATGGATAAAGTAAAACCTGTTTTACTACAGTAAGACTACTGCACTGTAGCTTAAATTGGTGTTTTTTTTAAATGATGGCTTTTGCCAAGTTCTTTTGGCAGCTACTCTAGACTGAAAGTACTAGAAATTGATTACTTGCAAGTTGTTGCTAATAGTTTTTTTTACGCAGCCCTTGTCAACCCAGCCCAGGCTGGGGTGCCTGTAAAATGTTAGTATCTGCGGTGACTGTGTGGGGGACCTATTGCCCAAGTAGAGTGAGTTGGCTCTAATTTACTCTGGATGTCTGCATTCTTTTCCACGTCTGTCCACAAATAGCGTCACAGCAAATTAATGTAATTTTCTGATTGATGTAAAGAGTAACCAAAGAAAGCTTGTTGTGTTTAGTGGCCAAAATACCACACAGTGCGAGCAGAGTAGAACTGCTGGCCCATTTTATAGCACTCTAATTGATAATTATTTCTCAAAGAGCACATTATTTGGCCGTGTGGCAACAATTCAGTATTATTCCAGAGGCACTGGACGTGTAGGTGCATGTGAACACTGTAGTAAATATATGCCTCCTTTTGCCAAGAATGGAAGTAGGTTATCCAAGAGGAAAGGGGAGGGAAAAGAAAATATCAATTTCCTATGTACCAGAACAGGCCTGGCTTAAATCAGTTCATTAAAAAACTGTAGAGCATGAAATCTTGTAAAGTTTTTGTATTTTGTAGTAGAGGCTTTTGGTTTATATTTAAGAAGCTAGAAAATTAACTCTCTTCTGGAAACTTGGAGAAAGTATATAAATATATATATATATGCATGTGTTTGCTTTTGGTTTCATGGGCACTGCCTAGTCCCATCTTCCTTTCTACAGGTCTAAAGCTGCTAAATACTTTCAGAGGAATGAAGAAAATGGATAGGGGAGAGCTAAAATGGCAAGAGGAGAGAATCCTGGGTTTCTAACGTGTGTGAACTGTTACAATGACAAAGTCACTGCTGGAAGGAGAAAGGCCTGACAGCATTTTCATCAGGGTTAAATTTGGAGCAGCCCATGGACAAGTGTAGGGGACTAAGGAGAAGCTCTTCCCTCCGAGAATGGCCCAGGGCTCCAAAATGGTGATCTGGTCCCTGTGGAAACTCAACAGATGTTACCACGAGGACTGCCGTGCGATGGGGCAGTCGGTTGTCAGGGAGATGGGGAGGGTGGACATAGCGTGATCTGTTCTCGTGTCTGGTCGAGGAAGGCAAGGAGAGAGAAACCTACACCTGCTGCCCACTCAGCTCTGCTCTTCACAAGCAAACAGCCGCGTCGAGCAACAGCTGAAAAAGATGGTGACCCGATGCAGATGAAACACAGCAAAGTGACTGTGTCTGGGGAGCTGCTCTTTTATTAATGGTTTGTTTTCATAAAGCCTTATGGGTCCTCAGCAGAGCCGGATCAGAATATCAAAATGCTGGAGCCATGCATGTCTGCCTCCTACTTGTGACTTCATTTTCCTTCTTCATCCCCTTGTCTTGTGTTCCTTCTCATTTAGGTAGGGGTGGAGAAGAAGGCTAGCTGGAGATGAATTGCCAAGTTGCATCTTTGGCGTTTGACCCCACTAGCCGTGAGACTCTTAGGTCAGAGGCAAAGGAATCGATTACTCACGCCCCGCAGAGCAAGCGCACAAGCAGTAGCAGATTTTGCGTCGGTTTCCTCTTTGTCCCCAAGTCCCACAGGAGTGACACAGATGGGCCCCGGTTCATGCCTGTGCATGCGGTGGGTTCTGTTAACAGGAGGGAAACCTTGAGTTTAGGGATCCTATATCTTTCATAATGGGCAGTAAGTGTATCTGTATGTTGCTCTGGAGGGAAACACTATCACTATCTTTCAAGATTGTTCACTATGCAAATGCACACATCCTAGAAATATAGTCCAGAACAGAGGGCCATTAGTACTTTGCTTGCAAGACATGCAGAAACACCAGAGACCTATGGAGAATTGTCTCTCAACTTGGATTTATTAATCCTATAAGAAGCTTGTGTGACTTCTGTTTCTGTCCACAAATTAACATCAGGACTCGGCTGTGTTTGGGAAGACTACGGAGGTCACGGCTGTTCAAAAGAACCTGATGAACTTGTTTCTGGAGAAAGCTTAATACTGGGTGATATTACTCCACATAATGCCTCAGAGAGTTGGAAGTGTATTATTTGAAGCTACCTTTGAACCTGAAAATAGCTCAGCAACATCTGTCCTTGTGTATTTTTCTTCCCTAGTCTTGATTTGAAGGGATTAATCTCAGTGGCCCCTGTATGTACAATGATTTGTTATGCTTTAGGGGAAGATCTGGTAGTACCTGGTCGTGCTATGAGCTCACACACACAATTTCCTATTAGCAAACGAACAACTTGACTAAGGGGAAAGAATTGGAAACTTCAGGGAGCCCCGGTGATGGGCTCCAGGAAGTTGAGGAGAAAATCTGTGGGCTAAACCTGCCAAGTCAGACCCAACCAAGGAAGCAGTTATAAGGCCAGGGGTCCCATTTCCTCAAGAATGGCCTTGGAATCACAGACAGCTGGTATTTAGGGACCATTGAGCCCTGGAGCACTGTGACACCTGCTGGGTGAGGCGTGGGCTCACCCCCTAACTCTCCACCGTACTGAGAGTCTTTTATGTGCCTATCCTTGCCAGTTAATATTATCCCCCCTGCCCTTTGGGTGATAGATACTATACTACTGATTCTCCTGTTCCCAGTTTTTTCAGTGCTTTCAAGCTTACCTCCACACATGAAGTTGATTAGAGCCCAGTACATATTAATACAAAAGGACTGCATTTCTGTCATGGCCTTTAGAAAAACTGTGATTTATCCCATGTACATTCAGCCTTTTTAATTCATAATGGTTTGGAGAGTAATGCTAATATTAACTTGTACATTTAGGAACATCTTAGATTTTAAGTTAAAATGCACGAGTATCTAAATGTTTTTTCCCCCAGAACAGTGGAATGAATGCCTGGTTCCTTAGTTGATGAAAGTGTTCTCTCTTTACTTGATCATTTTATGTGGACTTTTGAGCTGTGTGGTGCTCATCTGTATGTGTACTTGGCACCCAGAAGCATCCTGGAATGAATAGTTGATTCACTTGGCATTTAGCAATATCATTACACTGGTCATCAGCCACTTTTGCATCCTGTGGTTTTAAACAAGAAGAAATCTTGCAAAACCAGTACAGTGAAATGCTGCACATGCAGGTGAGGTTACAGGGTAGAGAAAGAAGTTCCTCAGGAGGCTCCTTTTTAGCTGAATTTCATTAGGGTATGGAAGGGAAAGAGAAGGGTAGGCTTCTACCTGTGACTGTAGGCCTGAGTCATTTTTCAGAATTGACTGCTGTGCTCTTTATTCCTATAAAGAGAAAATCTATCAGTTGTTTTCTTTGCGGTAGCCAACAGAGATATTCTTTTGTGTGGCATTTACTTTTTTTTGTCTTCTGCCTTTTTACCATTATCATCTTGATTTTTGATGACTATTAGAATAATGAACATTGACATTTGGAAGATAGCCTGCTGCCAAATGCATACACACTTGTCTGTTTTGTAAATCCTAGCCCAAACTTTTTCCTTCCCTAGTTGAAAAATGTGCCTCTACCCCTCCCAGTCTTTCCAGGGTGTGGGCCTGTGCTTAGCTGTGTGACTGTGCCCACACACTGGCATATATTTTAGAGCTACCCAAAAGAAATCAGTTGCCCTTGAAATAACAAGACTCAAAAGAATGGTTTTTCTGAGCCATAACATCTGAAGAGCTGGAGACCGTTGTGTTTGTATGTGTGATGCTAAAGCCAGTGAATTTCATGTGAAGGAAGGGATTGTAAACTAAGAACAGAAAAGCAGTTTTCCTGGATTTCAGATGACAAACTCTCAAGCTGTCTGACTCTCCCACTCAGCACCTCCACAGCCATCCCTTTAATGTGCTTGCGTGCATTGTCCGTAATTTCTGTTTCTGCAGGTTTTGTTGCCAGAAGACAAATAATAAAATAGCGTGCATATACAACCTTAAAACAGTGTTCTACCAGTTTTTGATTGAGGTTAAACAGAAGCATCCTGATCATGCTGTCAGTTGGCAGGCAAAAAGCATATTTTAAAATTCACGTAGATTTAAAGCAAGCTAATCTTTTCTGGCTCTGTAATAAACTAATTACATGTTTAAAATAGTATAGAGCTGAGTCCCTGTTTCAGATTAAGCTTCGTAATGGCAAGGTCAGGACAGAGCAGACATTTGCTGGCTTTGCCCGCTGTTTCTGGCTTGAGGACCCATAGCACGGTGCCAGCCGTTTGAGGGCCTGAGTAAGTCTGCCAAGGACGCCAGGTCATACTGACTTGACTCAGCTTATGGGTTAACACTCTCTGAGCACAGAAGCCACCAGACATGCCACTGAGGAAGGCCTGGATACTTAATAGCTTATGGCAGTAATTGTGCTTGGTTGTTCCCTAAAAGTGGTGATCCCAGGTCAGGTTAGGACATGCCAGTAGTGTCTCTTTTGGGGTATATCTGAGAAAAAAGGTGTCATTTCTAAAGATGATCTAGTTGCAACAGGGCTCGCTTCATGGCTATTCATTTTTTCCAGTCTTTACCTTGCTTTCATAATCCTAGGGACCATGTGCAGAAACTTAAAGATGGGAATATGTAATTCAATAATATAGATTTTTATTCTTGTTCCTTCATGTTCCTTGGTCACCAGTTAGTGGTGCCTCTCTTCTTAGGCAGTTTGGTGACATCAGAAGGAAACCCGTAGTACAATGGTGAGAGCTTCACTTTGGAGTTAGCTTCAGGCTTGATTACTTAGCACCACTACCTACCAGACAAGTTATTTAATTTTTCTGTACCTCCATTTCCTCCGGACAGGTTTGTCGTGAAAATAAAATGAGATTAGATTTGTCAAGCACAGAGCCTTGACCCCGGTAGATATCAAATACATTAAGTTCTTTCAGATTGCAGGTGAAATAGACTCTTATGTTGGATTTTCCTTCTTCTTGTTTTTCTTTGGATGTGCCTTGGAGGAGATTTAGTACCAGAGTGTGTTATCTGTGATTTTGAGTATGCCTCTGAGGGCTCTGGGCCAACTTCATTACCAAGTAATGAGGCCCCATAGCATCCCAAGATAGGTAAGGAGTCAGCTCTTCTCCCTAGATGGACGTGAGACCTTTGCGCCAAGCCCTTGCTCCACCAAGTAGCTCACTCACACGCTGTCATTTTGCCCTTCTTAGCATCTCTTATTATAGAGAACCTTATGTCTACTAATTAGACTGTCGTCTGGTTTTTGGAAATTGGATTGTATAATTGAAGTTAACACTCAAGGGAGAGACTTGCTACTTCACATTTTACAATGGATGCTTGCTTCCATCTTCACTCATGTGAGGATTTTTCACTGAGCTTATGTTTGATAACATTTCAGAGTATAATTCAGGTTTGTTTCATGGTTGCTGCCCCCTTCCCACCAATTCACTGATTAAACAAATGTTTTTTGAGCACCTACTATGTATCAGGCCCCATGCTAGATGCTAAAACTATAATATGGTAACTGGTTGTAAAGAGTTTGATATGTGTTGGAGGAGACAGACTTCTGTTCCTCAAACTGTAAAATAAGGCAGACTTAAGTTGGATGGGTGGGTGGGTGGAAGATACTCCCCATGCTTTGTGCTCCCAGCACTTCATCCCTTCCATTGGTATCGAAATCCAGACATCGGGTTGATGTTGTTTTGGGTATTACTGTTATACGTTAAGGCTGGGAGATTGGAGTTTGTCTCAGCTTGGAGTCCACTTACTAGCTGATTGAGTTCAGGCACTCCCCTGTATCTCTTTGGTCCTTTGTTTCTTTCACTATGAAGTTAAAGCTGCTTGTTACTAGATGGGTTTCACAGCCCTCTCCATTTCCCCCAGTTTACATTTTACTAAACTTCTGCTCTGATCACTTATATAATGGCAAGAAAGTGATTAAACTCTCTGATGTATTCCTGAACTATGGTCATGTATTTCCAACGCCCTTTTATTCTATTTCCACCTACAATAAATTTTCAAACTGGAAAAATTTACGGCCTTATTTTTTTTAATCTAAGTGAAAATTATGTTAATAGTAAAACTATTTCTGTTCTCCTTTGTTCTACTTGGCAGAGTCTGTTCTGCAACTTCATGGCTTTTAACCCTTTGAAGCATCCATTCCATGTGGCTGGTCATGCATGGTCTTACCAGGGAATTTATGTAGCATGTGCTTGCGGAGCCCCTTGTGGGAAAGGGAAGTGGATTCAGTAACATCGGGGAAGAAGTTTGGAAGAAGAGAGCAGGGACTGCCAAATGCTGTAACTTTGACTGGCTTTCTGGGGACTGTCATTCTCTTGACTGCATGCCTTGAGCTGCTTCTCCCTCAGTCTGGAGAGAACGGACAGGGGGTTGGAAGTAGGAGGGTTTGTGGGGAGGGGCAGGGTGCTGCAGGGAGTGGGTGTGGGCAAGAGGTTGCAAGGCTGCCAGGGTTCTCTTTGTGCCGGAAGTGCAGGTTTGGCTGTAAGGAATGGAATGTTCCCTCTTGCCCTCCAAGAACAGAAACAGCTGTGGAAGAGCTTGAAAAGAAGATTACTAAATGAAAAAAAAAATGAATATGAAAATAAAACCCACATAGAAAACCCAGCAAAACTGCAGTGGAGTGGTTGCTGTCTTTTTCATGCTCTTCAAGAGAACTTTCTTCCTATCTGGGATTTCTTTTTCAGTGGGGGGCAGGACAGATTGCCTGCCCAGCACTTCCTCTTCTAAGAAAGCCTCATGTGTCTCATTTTGCTTGGATAGAGAATGGGTTCATTATGCTGATTGTCAGATGATTGTTATTTTATTCCTTATTTTTTTTAAGATTTATTTATTTGAGAGAGAAAGAGCGGGAGCACACAGAGGGAGAAGGAGAAGCAGATTCCCCGCTGAGCAGGGAGCCCGACACAGGGCTTTTGATCCCAAAACCCTGGAATCATGACCTGAGCTGAAGGCAGACACTTAACCGACTGAGCCAACCCTGGCACCCCTATTTTATTCCTTCTAATGAGATACCAGAACCTGTCACTTACTGCATAAAAACTTGAAACAAATGTTAGTTTTCAAAGAGATCTCTGTGGGTAGAGGATTATTGTTAGCAAATTTAGCGGAAATCTTGTTTCTAGTTGGAAATTTAATCCTTCAGCCAAGTTCCTGACAATATTTATTTTAGAACATCGTCTTTTTAAAATAAGTCCCTTAATGGTTTAAACTTAGTGTTTTAGACAAGAGTAAGAGTAGAGCTAGCCTGGAACTTGTCTTACACATCAGGGTTGATTGCACAATCCTTTATGTGAATGTTTATTTAAGTTTTCTTCCCAGTCTGAAAGGCTTGCTTGGCTATTCCAGCTGGTATTCCATATTGTCAGAAATAATAACTGTTTCTGATTTCTAGTCTGTTTTATGCTATCAACTTTCTGTTCTTGCTTTTGAACGACAAGTTAGCCCCAAAGGAGACAAAATCTAGTAGAAGAAGATAAGCCAGCTAAAACCTCGACTCTCCCGGTATCTAATAGGGAGGACCAGCCTCACACTTCTCCCTCAGATGGTGGCACTGCTTGGCTTCCAGCAGCGTCCACCCAAGGATCTTTGCACTGAGTGTAATGCTGTAGTGTTTTGCACAGTTGAGGAATGAGAAGGAATGAGAAACAGTATGTGATTGTTATTTTTGAGGCTGAATATGTCCTCAGGGAAGTTCATTAAGTAATACTTTGCTGTATTCTTAACAGTGGGAGCTAATAAGTACCTCACGATTGGGGTATGGCTTTTTCAGGAATAATTTTTACCCAATTTGTCTTTTTGGCATTTTGCTTGAAGGGCAAAGGGATTGCTGTGAAATTTGCTGTGAAAGGGATTGTATGAGATTGCATGCTACTTCAGGGAGGCTCCTGAAAATTATAGGGATCAGTTACTGTCCCAACTCATCCTTTCTTCAGCCTATATCAGTTCTTAGTTTTGCACATGTCCACATGACCTCTTTTCTGTCCATGCCTATCTGTGCCGGGTGGAGAAGTAGCATGGGACAGAATGAGATGACTGTCGCAAGGTCCAGGACCCTTCACCCTCTCCCTTGCCTTTTTTTTTTTTTTAAGATTTTATTTATTTACTTGACAGAGAGAGACACAGCGAGAGAGGGAACACAAGCAGGGGGAGTGGGAGAGGGAGGAGCAGGCTCCCCGCCGAGCAGGGAGCCCGACGTGGGGCTCGATCCCAGGACCCTGGGATCGTGACCTGAGCTGAAGGCAGACGCTTAACAACTGAGCCACCCAGGCGCCCTTTTTTTTTTTTTAAGAAAAAATATATCTGGATCCCAGTGGCCTGAACACTTGCTCTGTTTTACTCTGCATATATAATCCCAGCTTGAATCTGTAGCCCCGGCTCTCACCCTTACTTTCTAAATGGGGGGAACTTGGATTTAGACATCGACTGTGCTGTGCTACCAGATCCGGGAAGACTAGGGATTATTAGGTTGGACTTAGCATCTCAGTCAGTGGAAAGGTAAGGGGGAAATTCCAGTGATTCTCAGCTCTAATTGCACATTAGAATAATCTGGGGAGCTTTAAAAATGTACCTCTACCCAGCCCTTACCCACACCAGTTGAATCAGGGTCTCTAGGAGTGGGGCAGGAGTACATAAAGCCTCCCCCAGGCCATTCTAATGGGCAGCCAGGGGGAGGAATTAATACTTGAGAAGTCAGGGCCTTGTCTAGAGAACTGCCTTTGAAAGAGCTTGTCATTATAAATCAAAGGCAGCTTCCTAGGCCTTCTCCTGAAGCTGTATCTTCGTGTTACTCTGCAGTGGCATACAGCCCCCTGGGTCTCCTCGTGATTTGTGTTTTCCATTGGGCTTTTCACGTGACCTTTATCATCTCCTGCTAAGGAGAGGCATATATTAGAATTCAGGCATTTGGCAGCCTCATTCTGAATTGTCATTGCCCACAAGTCAGAGCAGTGAGACCTACTTGAAATGCTGATCCTGTGTACAAGGTAGATGAGTACTGTGTCTAAAGGCAATCCTTTGCAGATTGTCCCCACTGAAATCCCTTAGAAGGACCAGGTGGATGCCTACAATCTGCCTGGTGGGAGGCAGTGGGTGTGGCTTAGGAGTTGACAGCCATGACAGCCTCTCACCTTTTGCTGCTTTGGAGACTGCACAAAAAAAGAGGGAGAGGGATGGGTTGTCCTCATAAAAAGGAGGGTGTGCAGGGGCCTTTAAGAGTTAAATTATACAACTCCCTTTTTATTTTTAAAGTCAGTGGATTCCTTGTTGCCGTTGCTGAGAAAGATAAATTGATACCACATGTTGCTTCCAGACAAAACCCTCTCTGTGCTCCAGGGGAAGCACATGCAGCTGGCGTCTGGGTTAGTGGACAGTCCCCACAAGGTAAACATGGGTTGGAGGGGGCTGGAGTGGACATAGGATAGCAACAGTTAGGAAATTACCAGTCACTCCCGACTGACCCGGCACCTTTGAAATACTTTTAAGAGTGTGAAATCTTTTCCTGGAAGGAGCCGCCCTCTCACCTTTTGGCTTAAATTATACGATGCTCGGAAAACAGTAAGTGAACGTTTGTGATGTCACTGCTTCCGTATGTGGGATCTGACAGTAGAGAGCCTCTTTGTGCTTGGCATTCCAGTGGGTACTTTGCATGCGTAATTTCATTTAACCTTCCCGAGGATCCTAGAGTTAGGCAGGGAGGGTAATTTTATCCTCATTTTATGAAAGGGGCATGCGAGGTTAATTCAGTTGCCCAAGGTCACTGGACAGATTTCAGAGCTGGGATTCCAGCCCGGACCTGACTGACATCAAAGCTTGTAGTCTTCCTTCAGCATCACGCTTCCCGACCCACCCCACCCCCCCAACTACTCGCCACCTTAAATTGCACGTGTGAATTATCCACTCTGTAAACTATCAGTGGAGAATACTTGTTCATTTCAGGCAGTTTCTCTCTGTCACCTCATCTCATCTGTTTTGGGTTCATCTGTCTTCACAACCCATTGGCACATATGTAGTGACCGTGTGCACTTTAATATTAGCAATAAATGTATCTTACAGTAGAAGATTGTCTTGCAGGATAGCAAGAAAAGTAATTAACAGATTCTGATAAGTACAGTCATCTTTATGCTAATTTCTTCAAGGAGGGCCAGGTAAAGAAATCTCTAGGCTGTGGCCCCCCAGTGATCGTGACTGTGAAATGTGAGTCCCTGGTGCTCCCTCCTTCACACACCTCCTGCACATACCTCCTTGAAGGATTAGGCCACTAAATGCAGCTGCAATCACATAGAACACAGGTTTGCCAGTTCTATTACTATTTAACTACATGTAGAAGCATTTCTGTCTGGTACAGGGCTTGCTTCGGTGTAAATCATTTTGTAAAAGAGCATTGACATAAAGTGGGATGAAGAGTGTTCTTATTTCTGCTCTCTCTTCAGACATGTTCTGTTAGAGGTGCTTTAAGGATTTTCTAAATCTTTGGGCCAGGTTGGAGAAAAACTGGCATATTTGTCCCTGACACTAAAGTTTGCTTCCTAGAAGATGTTTGCTTTCCTATAATTCATCAGTATCTGGATTTCTTAGGAGTGGACTTAAATAACCAGAACTCTTCACATGATTTTGGGTTGAGATTGTAGTAGCTTCTTGGCTCCTTTAATAAGTAAATGTGATGACAGAATGGCCTGTGCTCAAGTCCTGGTTGTTAATATTTACCTTATCACCTCAGCATTAATGAAAATGTATCTCTAGTACTTCAGCCAATTAATAATGGCTTGCCTCACAAGGTATTTCAAAATGTCTATTAGAAAAATCACTCTAGTCCTGTCAAACCATTCCTGCTTTACTTCAGCTCCCAATCCCCAAACTTATGTAAAATCTTAGAAATATAGATTGGTATGATATATGAATTAGTCGAAAACCATAGACTATTTTTAGTAGTGGTTTTATAGTTTAAAGTACACATAGTACGTTGGAAACTAATTTACAGACCCTAATGCAGAGGTCTTTAGAGAACTTAAATGATAGGTCATTAAGAAGATTTTACAGTTGGCTTGTCTGTTTTTATAAATCCCACTTCTCCTTCCTGGGACTGCATGAGGGAATGGCTATTTGAAACCTTATAGAAATCATATCACCATTAACTTTCATTATCAGGGAAGGTGTGGGGAAACATTGCAGTTCTGACATTTTATTTGGCATTTATTTATTTACCTTTTCCTGCTTCCAAAATTTAGGTAGAGAAACTAGTGATTAGAGTCATGACCTGTGAGGAAAACCAGAATACATTCCTGGCATCTGACCTTGTTAGGGTGAGGGGACATTTGAACTGGAAATGGACAGAGGGGCCCTATTCATTGGCCTTCTGTCAGTGGCCCATCTTCAGATCATGGATTTTGTAAATGGAAAGCTGACCAGCCAGTATGGATAAGGGCTGCTGAGATAGGGGACTGTCACAATGCTGGTGGCAGCTTTTGTGTTGTCTTAGTAATGTAACTGGAAGAACCTGTCAGAGTGTTGTGTAGGTAATATGCCTTAGGGCATGCATCCTGCTACTAATAACCTCTAAAACAGGAGTTGAGCAAAGATTGGAAACTGAAGCTAATCACCGATTTAAGAAGTCAGGTTTTATTTCAGAATCTAAGGGCAGTTAACGTTGGTTTGTATGGTGACCACTGCGCTCTCCCTAGAGTGAATGCTATTATGACCACCTAGTAAACAAGTACAAACATGGGCTGTGTGAGCCTTCACTTTCAGATCGGTTCTTCTGAAAGACCTTCCTTAAAAAAATTTAATTTAGAAAAGACCCATCAAATTATTATCCCTATTTCATAAACAAAATTACAGTAATGTTGTGCTTTTTTTCTTCTTTTTTGGAAAGGAATTTTTTTTTTTTTTTTTTTTTTTAAAGAGAGAAAGAGAGCAGGGGCCTGGGGAGCAGAGGGAGAGGGAGAGAGAATCCTAAGCAGGCTCCATGCCCAGCGCAGAGCCCAGACACGGGGCTCCATCTCACAACCCTGAGATCATGACCTGAGCCAAGATCAAGAGTCTTGTCCCTTAATTGACTGAGCCACCCAAGCTCCCCAGGAGGGAAGCTTTTTCTCTGAGCAGAATAAGGTTGTGCCTTTTATATCCTTCTTTCTTAAATGTTTCTTTAAGTTGGCACAAATAGCTCAAACAATGACTTCTAAATAATTTGGTGACAAAGCTGTGAAAAGTTACAGTAAAAGCATTGGATTGGGTTCTGGAAAACAAATTTCACTCTGGGTTATATAGACACTTAGCTGTGTGACCTTGTGTTAAGTTATTTAATATCTCTCAGCCTGAGCCTTCATATATATGACGAGGGTACTGTTACCAACTTTGCAGGTTTATTATGAGGATTAGAGACCATGAATCTAAAAGTTATGGCCCAGTAACTGGCAGTGCTCTAACAGGCCGGCTGTCATTTCTTAACCCTTGAGATCAGGGACCTGGGCCCTGACACCCTTCAGTTCTGATCCTAGATGTGGGTATGCCAGCCCCTTTACCACATGCCCTTCCAGAAGCTTAATTTCTGTCTCCAAATTTTAACCAATTGTAGCTTGTAAATTTTACTAAATTATACACATACATTGAGGTTTAGAGTTGTAGTAATAGATGACCATTAGAAAATTCACATAGGGCATTTTGGAGTTTTTTTACAGTGTTGCTTTTTTTTTTTTCCCTCCTGTTTGGTTCAGGTTTAGAGTTTAAATGTAAAAATACATTTAAAAAATATATATATTGTTGGGCACCTGGATGGCGCAGTTGGTTAAGCGTCCAACTGTTGATTTTGGCTCAGGTCATGATTTCATGGTCCTGGGATTGAGCCCTTCGTTGGGCTCAGCGCTCAGTGGGGAGTCTGCTTGAGATTCTCTCTCCCTCTCCCCCTCCCCCGCTTATATATTTTTTCTCTCTCTCTCTAAAATAAATATCTTTTAAAAAATATGTATTGTTCCCTAAGTGCTTTTAATTTTTATTTTTTTTTAATTTTATTTGAGAGCACACACGTGCATGCATGTGCACGCACGAGCAGGGGGTGGGGGCAGAGGGAGAGGAAGAAGCAGACTCTGCTGAGCAGGGAACCCAAATGGGGACTCAATCCCAGGACCCTGAGATCATGACCTGAGCTGAAGGCAGATGCTTAACCGACTAAGCCACCCAAGCGCCCCTCCTAAGTGCTTTGTAAGGGGGTGCGGGGGTAACCCAGTACATAAGATTGGTCATTGTTAATCCTAGATGTTGATATGAACTCTTTCCAAAATCTAGAGCTAAGTGGGCTGGCCAGGGTTGCACATTGCTCCCACAGAGCTTCAGAACCTTCCTGTTTTTTCACCAAGAAGTTTAAGTTTTTTATTTAATAGATCTAGTCATCTGAGTACTCAGATAGTAGAACCACCTTGCACTTACCTGCTTTTTGAGCCCTGCAGAGTGAATTTCAAGAGCATGCTTCATATCTGATTTATAAAGTATTTTGCTTTTTAAAGAAATGTGATTTCTGAACCACTAGTAGAGATGCCATTTTTCTTTCAAAAACCATAAGAGTAAAAGGGAATCAGAGTATATAGTCTCCTGGGCAACATTTGTCTCATCAGATACTCAGCATAGCATATTCCGTTTTTTTCTCTCAAATGTGTCTTTATGGCCATCATAGAAATGCCAACATATGACCCATGGTTGCAAATGTTCATTGCCCAACCTGAGCTGTAGGTCCTCCTTGCATGGGAACATAAATATGGGAAACACGGTTTATTTGCTTATGGTAAAATCCTGCTGATTCTCTGTGTTCTAAAAACATTCTGGGGGAACACATGTATTTGCATCTTCTACATAAATACAGTTAGTGATTGCCAGTTTTTTAAAAACTATGGTAACTTTTAGGATTGTATTTAATATACAGCATCGGGCGCCTGGGTGGCTCAGTTGGTTAAGCGACTGCCTTCGGCTCAGGTCATGATCCTGGAGTCCCGGGATCGAGTCCCGCATCGGGCTCCCTGCTCGGCAGGGAGTCTGCTTCTCCCTCTGACCCTCCCCCCTCTCATGTGCTTGCTCTCTCTCACTTTCTCTCTCTCAAAAAAAAAAAAAAAAAATTTAAAAAAAAAAAAAAAAAAAAAAAAATATATACAGCATCAGGAAATACCTTTTGTCTTTAACTTGCAAATAAAAACTCATCTGGCCTGTAGGTGCTGTTGCAGATGTGGAGAATACCATCAGCTCCTCTCTTTTACTGCACATGAGGCATTTTACGGATTAGAATGAGGCCACATCAGGTGATGAGCTCTCTCCACCATGTGTACTGTGTGTTCTGTAATAGCAATGAAAACACCCTGACTTGGTAGCATGACCGGTTCCTGAAGTATATTATCATATATCATTCTTACATCATCCCTGTCAGGGAGGGATGTTTTGGATGTTATTATGGCTATAATGAAGATAGAGAAGTAAAGTTGTTGCCTACAGATTAAATGATTTGTTCAAGGTCACATGGTTGATCAGTGGCAGAGATAGGACTGGATCTGGGTCATCCCAGCCAACCAGGCTTATCTACCAAGCCAAGAGGAGGATCTTGCAAGATGGCTGCAATTGTTAGGATTTTGAAGATATTTTGCCCTATTTCTTTTTTTTTTTTTTTACCCTTTAATATAGAGTAGTTTTAGGGGTGCCTGGGTGGCTCAGATGGTTAGGCGTCTGCCTTCGGCTCGGGTCATGATCCCGGGGTCCTGGGATCGAGTCCCGCGTCGGGCTCCCTGCTGGGCGGGGAGCCTGCTTCTCTCCCTCTCCCTCTGCCTCTGCCTCTCTCTCTCTCTCTCTGACTTTCATGAATAAATAAATAAAAAAAATTAAAAAAAAAAAATAATATAGAGTAGTTTTAGATATACAGAAAAGTTGTAAAACTAGTACAGAGAGTTCTCATATACCCAACATCAATTTTCCCCTGTTGTTAACATCTTACCTTAATCTAAGGTTTGGTTCATTTGTCACAACTAGTGAACCAATACTGATACATTATTATTAACTGAAGTCCATATTTTATTCAGATTTCCTTCATTTTTACCTAATGTCCTTTTTCTGTTCCAGCATCCCATCCAGGATACACATTACATTTAATCATCATTCTTCCTTAGGTTCCTCATGGGTCTGACAGTTTCGAGGAACACTGAACAGGCAGGCATTTTTTAAAATGTCCCTTAATTGGAATTTGTCTGATGTTTTTCTCATAATTAGACTGGTGTGATGGGTTTTAGAAGGAAGACTACAAAAGAGGGTGCCATTTTCATCACATCAAGAATGCATATTATCAACATGACTTAGCCTTACTGATATTGACCTTGATCACCTGAGATAGTGTTTGTGTCTCCACTGTAAAGTTACTTTTTCCCCTCCTTTCCATGCTGTACTCTTTGGAAGGAAGTTTGTATGCTCAGATCATTGCCTTGAGGGGGGTATCTATATAAATTATTTGGAATTGTTCTGAATGGAAGACTTGCCTATTTCTGTCAACTCAGCAAATCCTACTCTACCATTTTTTTCTCATGCCTGTTGGACAGGTGTGAAATTATGGCAAGAAGAGGTGGAGTCATAGAAGGGATCAGTAACAGTTCACACCAGTTCTGAGTTTTTATAGACGTGGTTAAGAAAAGGTAGATGCTGCCTTAAATTAGTGGAGGAGGGAACCATAAGAGAACAAAATGGCCCCCCCAAGTGATTAATTACCCTTAGAGAGCCAGGGAGGTTTGTTGCAAAGTGCAGGGAGAGAGTGCTGTGGTAATAAATTATAAGTGTGAACTTCAGTATAGGAAATAGAATTATAGAAGGGACAACAAAATTTAGGAGTTTGGGGAAAACAACATCATTGAGCTTTACACATGTCCAGCATCTCCTGGATATGAAACCATCTCCCACCTCCTAAATACCAAACTTGGCCATTTACAGTGTTGTCATTGAATTCCAACTTGGGTGGGGGGCATATCATACAAATGTTTGTCTTTTTTTTTATTTTTTAAACCTCCAAAGTTAAGGAGTCCCCCAGCCCCAAAATGAGTCTGATTAACTACCTCTTCTGGGTGCCTAAATTTTGGACCATTTTGTCTCATATTCTGCATTTTCCTTTCTCTCTGCAGAACTCTATCCGGCACAACCTATCACTGCACAGCCGGTTCATGCGGGTCCAGAATGAGGGGACCGGCAAGAGCTCTTGGTGGATCATCAACCCTGATGGGGGAAAGAGCGGGAAGGCACCCCGGCGGCGGGCTGTGTCCATGGACAACAGCAACAAGTATACCAAGAGCCGTGGCCGTGCAGCCAAGAAGAAGGCAGCCCTGCAGACAGCCCCTGAGTCAGCAGATGACAGTCCCTCCCAGCTCACCAAGTGGCCTGGCAGCCCCACGTCACGCAGCAGTGATGAGCTGGATGCGTGGACGGACTTCCGCTCACGCACCAATTCCAATGCCAGCACCGTCAGCGGCCGCCTGTCACCCATCTTGGCGAGCACAGAGTTGGATGACGTCCAGGATGATGATGCACCACTCTCCCCCATGCTCTACAGCAGCTCCGCTAGCCTCTCACCCTCTGTAAGTAAGCCATGCACCGTGGAGCTACCACGGTTGACCGACATGGCGGGCACCATGAATCTGAATGATGGCCTGTCTGACAACCTCATGGATGACCTGCTGGATAACATCACCCTCCCATCATCCCAGCCATCGCCCACTGGAGGGCTCATGCAGCGGAGCTCTAGCTTCCCATATACTACCAAGGGCTCCGGCCTGGGTTCTCCAACTGGCTCCTTTAACAGCACAGTGTTTGGACCCTCGTCTCTGAATTCCCTGCGCCAGTCTCCCATGCAGACCATCCAAGAGAACAAGCCAGCTACCTTCTCTTCCATGTCACACTATGGCAACCAGACACTCCAGGACCTGCTCACTTCAGACTCACTCAGCCACAGCGATGTCATGATGACCCAGTCAGACCCCTTGATGTCTCAGGCCAGCACTGCTGTGTCTGCCCAGAACTCCCGCCGGAACGTGATGCTTCGAAATGACCCAATGATGTCCTTTGCCGCCCAGCCTAACCAGGGGAGTTTGGTCAATCAGAACTTGCTCCACCACCAGCACCAAACCCAGGGCGCTCTCGGTGGCAGCCGTGCCTTGTCGAATTCTGTCAGCAACATGGGCTTGAGCGACTCCAGCAGCCTTGGGTCAGTTAAACACCAGCAACAGTCTCCTGTCAGCCAGTCTATGCAAACCCTCTCGGACTCTCTCTCAGGCTCCTCCTTGTACTCAACTAGTGCAAACCTTCCCGTCATGGGCCATGAGAAGTTCCCCAGCGACTTGGACCTGGACATGTTCAATGGGAGCTTGGAATGTGACATGGAGTCCATTATCCGTAGCGAACTCATGGATGCTGATGGGTTGGATTTTAATTTTGATTCCCTCATCTCCACACAGAATGTTGTTGGTTTGAACGTGGGGAACTTCACTGGTGCTAAGCAGGCCTCATCTCAGAGCTGGGTGCCAGGCTGAAGGATCACTGAGGAAAGGGGAAGTGGGCAAAGCAGGTCAGTGCCCAATGCTATGGCATTTAATAACAAAGTGGGGATGATGGGGGGGGAGGCTGACTTTTATTTACTTTGAACTTTACTCCACATTGAGAAATTGAGAACCACGGAGCAGTGGTACACAGTAACGTGGCTCCCAGCCATTTCATCTCCACGTCAAACAGGGCCATCAGGTGCCCCTCCCCACAATTTGCTGACAGCTCAGGAATTTTACTGCGAGTAAAAAGAACATACACACATTCAGAGATTTCATTCTTCTTTGTATCCAATCACCCTCGCTTACCTATGACACAGGTCTCCCTACTTGATGGATGGATGAGGATAGAATGGAAGGGGAGGGAGGGGGACCTTAGGTCACACAAACTTCAAGGTTAAGGACCCAACCAGAGGACCTTCTTAGCCTCTCAAGTCCACCATTACCATTGTCGATCTTCGATGTTGTGGTTTCTTCATCTTTTTCCAGTAAAGTAACAATTTGCAGGTACTTCTAATTTAACTGTAGAATATATATTCTGGACTCCTTCATGCATGACTATTTCCACCAAAAGCAAGGTCTGTTAGATTCTTCACCATAGTACTAATTGTCTTTATTGGTTAGTGTTCAGCTTTTATGCATTTAAAAGAGCAAAAGAATTAAATTGAAAACAGTTTTTATGTGAGAGAGAGAGAGAGCAGTTGCTCATGTGCTTTTTGTTCCCCGAAGTCTAAGTGAGGTCAGGTTCCAAACAGTGACATGGGTTGGGAATGGGAGCAGAGATTTTCTAAATTGTGGCATTTTAATACTGTTGGAACCAGAAAGATCACACATGATGTGATAAGAAAAATACCTTATTAGAATCAGAAATCAAGGGTTCAGTTCCACTTCTGCTACTTTCTGGCTGCTATCAGGAGTGTGTCACTTAGCCTCTGAGCCTCAATTTCCAGTTTTATAAAATGAGAATAATCACCCCCTTGTCACTTCTTGGGGTTATTGTAAGAATCAAATGCACTGAAGTATGTGAAAGTGCTTTGTAAAACTGCAGTGGGCTGAAATATGTATAGTGTAATTAGGTAAACATAACTGACTGACAGATGAGTAAGCAGGGAGCCCAGAGAGGTTAAGTAGTTTGCCAGAGGTCACACAGCTGGACCCAGAATCCGTATTTCTTGAATGTCTTGAACTGTGATAGTTTTCCCTAATTTTCTCTAGGTAGAAAAAAATAGGAAGCGCTCTGAACTGGAGCCAGTGGAGCAGATAATACACAGGCTTGCCCTGAAACTCTCCTTAAGAAGTAAGGTGAGCACTGGGTATTCTGACAGGTTCGTACCCCCAGACCCTACCCATGTTCAAAGACTCTGTTCTGTGCCCCAGCTCCTCTTTTAAAAACATCTCGGCAAGCCTCTTACACCCTTCTTTAAATGGTGTAAAGGGGAAATAGGATTCAAAGCCATTAAAACCTGAGCCTTGTTTAACCCTCTGCCCCTGGGAAGGAATTACAAGGGTCTCCTATGGTGAGCTCAGTGCAGTTCACGGGGTAGTTGTAGAAAGGGGAATGTCAAGAGTGTTGTGATGCTAAAGCTTCTCAGCTTTCCCAGGCATAAGCAGGCCCCTAATGGAACTCAGACATCTGTTTTCAGTCATTTAATAGCCCTTGAGATGGTAAAAAGACTGTAATGGAAGCTAAATAGAGTGACATGCTTGCATGCCAGCCAGTTCAGTCCCATACCAGAACTCAGACTGGTGAAGACTGGCCTTGAGAAATATAGATATTTGGCTTTTAGAAGAATAAATAGTTTGTCTTCCTTTAAGAAGTGGAATGTGATTGTGGCTTCTAATGACCCAAGTAAGTTTTAATTTTGGTGTAGTTGTAAGGAGGCTACTTTCTAATTCATTGAGAAGAGGTAGTTCAGAAGGAAACACACTATCAATTCTTACCTACTTTTTCAATGTAGTTCAATAGCAGACCTTTCTTGTGTATGTATACTTCTGAAAGATTATATAAAAATATTTTGAGGGAGGGGGCGCCTGGGTGGCTCAGTCGTTAAGCATCTGCCTTCGGCTCAGGTCATGATCCCAGGGTCCTGGGATCGAGTCGCACATTGGGCTCCCTGCTCGGCAGGAAGCCTGCTTCTCGCTCTCCCACTCACCCTGCTTGTGTTCCTGCTCTCGCTATCTCACTCTCTGTCAAATAAATAAATAAAATCTTTAAAAAAAAAAAAATTTTGAGGGAGATGTAAATACATTTTAAGGCATATTTAATGAATTATTATTTGGATGATAAAGAACTACTTTTGGGATAATGCATTTTATTATTATGCCCTAATGTTCTCAGAACATTTTGGGGAGATTGTTTTGAGAAGATATTTCTTCATTTAAGAATGAAAAGTCACCAAAATTTCCTGAAGGTAAGTAAACCAGCTCAGTGTGATCAGAGCAAGAGAAGAAACATCCTAAAGACGACAGGGGCTTTGAGGGAGTCTGGTGTCTGAGTTTAGGATTTCCATATTGCTTTGGAATGAATTACTCCTCTAACCAGCCAGGAGCACAAATGTCCTGAAGTATATTCTTTACTTTTAAACTTGTGACTCTCCCAAATTTGCAAAACCGGCCTGAGGTCACCACCTCAGACCTCCCTTCTCCCAAATTAAGCACCCCAGCTTCCCAAGACATTTTTGGTTTGGCTTTTTTTTTTTTTTTCACTAGTAGTCATGGTATTCTCCAGACTCCCTTCCTGGCCTAACAGAAGGTCATGTGACCCTAAATTAGAGCCCTCTGGTTGTGGAGTTAATGGAGCATCTCTGTCCAGTTGACAGTCTTGCTAGAGAGCTGTGGAGAGGTGCTCCTCTGGAGGGCTGGGTGTTTCACACACGTCATTCATCTTAGACCATGTGTAAAATCCTTTGACCTATCTGGAAAAGAAAAAAAAATAACCATACCTTTTTATGAGTGCCAGCTACTGGGGTGTGAAGGGCACTGTCTTCTCTCCTACAGCCTGGTGCACATACTTGCAAGTTGGCAGCAGAGATGTTGTGAGCTGGTGTGGTTGCAAGGCCAAGCTCCCAGCAAGCCCTCCTGTGTCTGATACGTGTCTCCTCAGAGGGTGGGCAGCCTCAGTCTCACTGTTGTTTTGAGGTCAAAAGATGCCTAAGTTCACAAGCTCTTTCATTCATCTTCATCTTTTTGGCATTTGGAGACCCATTAGGGAGCAGCCCTGTATTTAGTTTTAAACTGCTTTGCGATAAAGATTGGAAGACATCAACCAGAAAAGGCCCAGCTGGAGAGCGGAGGTACAGTTCTCTCCCTGCTTCTGCACATCGCCAGTGAGTCTCTCACAATAGTAGGCTTCTCATCTGTCAGATGAGGATAGAATCATAGTTTCAAAAGCGCATAGTAGATGTAATTTTAAACCCGAAACCTAACATTCTGTCTGTGAAGTGGCCCTAGTAAGAGATACGTGATGGTACAGAATTATAAAGAAACAGTGGTGTACTAGTGTGGGAACGTCAGGATCTAGTGTTGGAGGCCATTTATGTTATGGAGTTTATGTTTAGGCTGCTTTCCA
The DNA here is from genome assembly GCF_002201575.2 of Neomonachus schauinslandi. Taxonomy (NCBI): domain Eukaryota; kingdom Metazoa; phylum Chordata; class Mammalia; order Carnivora; family Phocidae; genus Neomonachus; species Neomonachus schauinslandi. The sequence goes on along the minus strand of NC_058410.1, from coordinate 52,254,763 downwards.
AAAGGAGCAACTTTTTGATACTTGTTGAACTGATATCTGAATGCTCTGATTCTGTTACGTACTCATGCTGGGGAATAGGACTAATTCTAACCAAATACAGGCAATGTAGGCTATTTGTATCATGTTTTTTTCTTGTTGTAGATATTTCTGTGTTATGCAATGTAACGTATGATAAGTATGAATCTGTAAGTATTGCATGGAGAATATACTCTGTTACTTGCACTTGGGGCTGTAGTCTTAGTCTGTGGTTACAATATGCCCGTCTCAAGAATTCTGCATTTGCAGGGATCTTTATTCTTACCTTAAAAAAGCCTGAAGTCTGAACTGTCATTCATTGAGAATGGCTGTCCGGATCTTTTTAGTGTTGACAACAGTAAAGGAAAATTGACAACAGCTGTGAAGGGGTTTTCCATGCAGAGGCTGGTACACTCCTTACACACATTCTTTTCCCTAGAAAGCAGTGATATCCAGCCCTGAGGCTGCTCCTCTGGGGCACAGGGACAGAGCCTGAGTGACTCTCTCTTCAAGCAGTTGCATTTATAAATGGCTTTCTGCAAGGTCTCTTTGGCCACAGAGCTTATATGGAGCATGAATAAATGGGGTGAAAATCACCTGAATTACTACTGGGAATTCTTGTAAACTTTAAGCTTCCATTAAATGCTTCTTTTTCCAGGGTTCATAATGCTCAATATTCAGCATCTCATAAATAACGTTTTCTCAAGTAAAGTCTTCCCCCAGGTGCCACCTGTGCTTCTCACAGTCTTCCCTTTCTTTATAGAGATGGGAGAAAGGGGCTTGTCGGGATCTACCTCTGTGCTGTCAGTGGAGAGATGGGCCAGGGTTCTGCCTTGTTCCTGGGGCAGATAGAAGGATGTTTGCTGACTGCTTGCTTTTCCCGACTTGGTGATGCATGTTTTAACACTGGATTTTCATTCCAAGTGGAGATTCCCCACCTTATAAGAGACATCATCCACTTCACCCTGGTTTTGTGGATGTGTTCATTTGATGTAAAAACATTGCTTTCCCCCATCTTCCAGATTGTTTTGAAGTTTAAAGTTCCAAAAACTAAAATGAATTAACATTTTTTGAAAATTAGTGTGACACTTCTGATATTTAGAGGTCCCATAAGTGTTTCTCAGTGTTCCACAGAATACTAGATCCTCAAGGTATTATGGGTATTAAGTAGAAAATGCATTCTTTTTAAAATTTTATTTTATGTTAATCACCATACAGTACATCATTAGTTTTTGATATAGTGTTCCATGATTCATTGTTTTGAAAATGCATTCTGTGGTCAAATAAGTTTGAGGAATACCATGTTAAACAAAGTGAAATAGGGTTGTTGCCAGTTGGGCTTCTCAGAGCCTTAAAATTTAATATATGTTATGAACCTTCTAGTATAGGATTGCAGTATTTCCTAAATTTACTTGATATCTTGAGTCAAATCCTTTTTGATCAAGAAACCATAGGACCCATGTTCTAAGGAAACCCCTAAAGACATGAACCAGCCACCCACTTCAGCTCGCTGTCACTGGGGTTCTGCTCTGGTGGGAACTGTGGGTTTAAAAAGCCTGCCCTACAACCCACTCCAAGTTAAGTATCATCTGTGTGGTAGGGCAGAGGAGCTGTGGGATTTTGTAGCAGAAGGCTGCCATTTTCATGGCTATGTGTCAGAGTTAAGTCACTCATCTCCCTCAGTCTCAGTTTACTTATCTGTGAAATGGGGTTAAAATGGAGACCTACCCCACAGAGCTCTTATATGGGTTAATGTCCTTTGGCTACTTTTAAAGAGCTATTTAATGTTTATTGTTACTGACAGTGGCTCCAGAGGTTAATACAGAATAAGGGAGGCAGCCAAGCCAATCTTACACTGTTGGCAGAAAGAACAAGTACTTTCCTCAATAAACTAGAATGAGTCTGGTTTCTTTTTATTAAAAAGGTATAGCAGTTGGCTGTTGTGTGAAACTTTGGATGCCCCCTAGAAGTCCTGCCTACCAATTTGGAGGTACCCATGAGAGAAACTATTGTTTCACGAACAGGGAACTTCTGACATAGATGGAATGAGGAGATTTGTGTGTGGTACCCAGAGTATTCCCTTAGCATCTTTAAAGGATTGTCTGAGAAGTCCTAGCTGTCTGGCTTCAGCTTTCCTTGGGGTGTCTGTCAGTATCCAAAAGGCTGGTAGCACTTTGCGGAGGGAACAGCCTCCCCCTGCCCCTTCTCTGCTCCCTTTTAGTGTAGCCTCTTCCTGCTGGTAGGGAGCCTAGAAATCCGATCTTCCCCTTCTCACTGCCAGCCCATCCCAAGCCACAGAAATAAAGCAGAGAAATAAAGAGCTGTTCCAGCCCTCCTAGGGCTCTCTTGAGAGCTGAAAGTTGCCACACAATAAATAGCTTGATGCTGGCAGTGGTCTGGCCATGGACACCCCCACCCCTGGGGCCGGTGGTTTACCCCCTTATTGGCTAATGTGACACAGTTTGGGATTCAGAAAATGTGGTCACTGTGCCCTTAAGATCTCTTCCAACTGTAAGTTCAGTGAAAACCCAGACAAAATGGGCTGTTCTTCTCCAGGAACTTTCCTCCCAAAGAAGCAGGACCAGCCTTAGAACTGAAACAGTCCACTTCCTGAAGAACTGCGTGCTTGGGTGCAGGTCTTGTGCTTTGCTTTTCTTCCCCAGTAATAGATGTGGACCGTACTCTATAATTCTAGATTTCCTGTTCTTTTTAATAACCTCTTTTTGGCTAAAATCTATGATATTCATTTATTAAACGAGAATTACTTAGTCATGGAAACCTCAGAAGGTAATCCCAGTGTTTCCGGAGGATAAAACGTTAATTGCCAGTCTTGGTTTGATTGAAGGTTTGCGTATCAGGATGTCTTCTCTCTCCCTCCTCCCCTCCCCTCCTTCCTCTGTCTCTTTCTCTCTGATGAAAGAAGTCTGGATCATAAGATTTTCTTTCTTTTTTTTTTTTTTAAAGTATTCATGTCTGTGTGGACTGTTTGACTCCTTAAGGAAATTTAATGGCCAAGAAGAGAAGGCCAGAGGTTATGAGGTTGAAATTTTAAATTAATTTCCAGTGGGTCTCCATGTATACGTTGCCACTGTAATTAATTGGAACTTCCATTGGTCATTTGTATGTTCAGAAATGATCAGAAAGCAATACAGCCCAACATACCTACAGATATGGTAGAAGGTGTCCCTTATGCCTGCTGCCTGAATGCCTCAAGCCAAAGCACTCTCTGTCCAGCTCGTTCGGTTCAGGTCGCCTGCTGGCTGGGGTAGGGGCCTCCATGGAAGGGAGCCCCATGGAAGGGAGCTCCATGCGCTTAACCAGGCTGAGCAGGGACATGAGGGCCTCCCATACCTCACTCCTGGAGTCTACACTCCTGGCCAGGCTGCTTATGGCGGTCCTTTGTCAATCTTGGTTGACAAACACCCCTGAGACCCTCCTTTCAGTTCCCTTCTTGGTTTCCTTCTTCTGCTGCCCTGGTAGAATTGTTGCTTCTTGGCCACCACCTGTGTCACCTGCATGTCCTGGTCATACCTTACAGGTGGATGAGTGGTTTGGTCTATTTGTGGAACTAAAACAGCTGTTTTTGTGTTTTCAATTTCAGAATCACTTGTGGAAAAATTAGATGGTCTTCAAAACCCTGTATATCTAAAGCAGGAAAAGAAGACTTTGGAGACCCTTTTCTTCTGTAGCTGCTGGTTGTGGAGCCCTTAGATGGGCTGGCACACTAGACCTACACTTGCAGTCCCAAGTCCCAGGGATGCAGTGCGTCCCCAGCCTGAGGAGGTGGCTGCACACCTGCAATCATCTCCTCCCCCCGCCAGTAAATGCAGTGAAGAGTCACACAGGCAAACATAAACATGTGATATTTGGGTCACGGTTTATGGCTCTACACATTTCTTCCCATACAGTTCCCTCTTGTTTGTAAGTGGTGAATCACTAAAGCAGTGATAGCAATCTGAGAGTTAGAGTAGCAAGACTGTTAATTTTGGTCCTTGTAATAAAGGATGTGTATGGTAGGATATACAGAAAAGATGGGAGAAGGTAAATATTAAATACTTTTTTAAATTTTTAAATTAATTTTTAAAAATCTTATTAGTTGAGGGGCACCTGGGTGGCTCATTCAGTTGAGCATCTGACTCTTGATTTTGGCTCAGGTCATGAGCTCAGGGTTGTGAGACCGAGCCCTGTGTCAGGCTCCGAGCTCAGAGGGGAGTTGGCTTGAGATTTCTCTCCTTCTCTTTTCTGCCTCCCCCCCACCCACCCGCCCACTCCCGCGTGCACACGTGCGCGCACGTTCTCTCTCTCTCAAATAAACCTTTAAAAAGGCATCTGTGCCTATGGACTACATTTCCTAGAAACTTGACTTTCCTTTACTGAGGCTCCTCAAACTGAATACAAATTTGGCTTCCAGCCGGCCAAAACCTCCATACCTATCCTGTTTCCCTCATAAACTATTCAGTATCTAAAGTGGCAAGTTGACAGCATTTGTCAAAATGTATTTTTATAGAGCTGCACCACCTCATTCCCCTTCTCTGGCAGTCCTGGAGGATGGCACTGTTTGGCCAGCATTGCAGGCCGAGAGCTAGATTTTCATCTGTCAGGCGCCTGCTGCCACAGTGACCACCGGGCTGGCTTTCCGGTGCTTCCGTAAGTCTTTGTCTCCTGTTCCAACCTGGGAGATACTGAAAAATTACCAAATTAAGCTGAAGTGGTGTACCCATTAGGTGTTTTCTTGAGCTGTTCCATGTTTTGGCTGTGAAGGTGGACTCCAAGGGAACTGCCGCCATTTTGGCTCTCCAGAATTAGATCCACAGAAATGCCGTTTTTCCTGGGGTGACACCAGCTCCAAAAGCCTAGGTGGATGGTGGCAAATGGTTGTGGCTCGTGATGGATTGGGTGTCCCGGAGATCCCTCTGGGAGCAAAGCAGAGATGGTGGCAGGCAGGCATTTCTTTGCTCTCTCCTCAGGGGTGGAAACATTCATAGTCTGAAGCCCACACCTGTGCTCTGAACTCCACATGAGGTTTCCCTGTCAGATCGAGTGAACATTGATTCATTTCCTTTTCTGTCCTAAATGTTCCATATTTAGTCCCCAGCTTGTCCTGGGGATTGCAGGTTTGGCCTAAATTATCTTTATGTTTAAAGAGTAAGGAAAATAGGTGTTTCACTTTAATTTTGTGTTTCAAGCAGTCGTCTTCCAAACATCTTTTGTTTTAGCTAGGAAAGCAGTGGATAACCTTCATGGATTTGTGGATGTGAGAGTTTCATGCTACACTGGCTTGTTTTCCTTCTGTGTCATATTTGGTATTAGGGTCCTATTCCTTTCCTCTGTGCCAAGAAGATAAAAACACTGCTGAGAAATCCACGTTTGTCACAGTGGAGTTAAGTTGTGGGAGGACAGCAGTAGGAACTTTTATGTTTTATTCCCAGATTAAAGTTGATTGAGGTTGTTACGTTTTGTGTAGAGTTTCTTGGAGGCGTTGCCCTTTCTTAGAACATCATGTGATTTAGTGGTGATAATTAGGCAGAAACTTGTCTTCCCTACAGATGCCAAGATTATAGAGGGACTTACTCTCACCAGAGACCAGATGACAGCATCCATAGATATTTTTAGAATAGGTCTCATCATTTGGCTTTCCCATTTCATTTTCCTTGTATCAACAGTCTGATTTCAAACTTATTTATTGGGCACAGGGGGGGAAGAGAGGGGACCTTCTCCCCATTAATGAAAGTCACTGATGGGACAGGACATTTTTTTTTTAGGGCACTTTCATATTTATTGTTAGTTGGCCTATTGCCTAGTAACTGCAAAGTGATAACTATAATTCCCTTCAGCTGTATGCTTCCTTTTCCTTCCAAATGTTTTGCTTAAATCTGATGTGTTTTTAAACTTAGAATCAGCATCAGCATACTTAAACATCTTATTTTAAACAATGTTAAGAATGGGGGAGCTTCATTGAAACCCACCACACCTGTACCCAACCTAAGTATCATTAAATTCCCAGCTCAGTAGCTGGTGTCATCATTTAAAGTGCTCCCTCTATTCTTGCCGTCATTGATGGAGTCAGATAAACATTTGCAAACAGTGAGTCACCAAAGAATGGCTAAAAATCTAAGGCAGATAAGGAGCTGTGTTCTTTGTGACTCTTTTTAATCATAAGGTCTTCCTAGTGAATGGTGATTCTGGTGTTTCTTTTTTTTTTAAAGATTTATTTATTTGACAGAGACAGCTAGAGAGGGAACACAAGCAGGGGGAGTGGAAGAGGGAGAAGCAGGCTCCTGGCCGAGCAGGGAGCCCGATGCGGGGCTCGATCCCAGGACCCTGGGATCATGACCTGAGCCGAAGGCAGACGCTTAATGACTGAGCCACCCAGGCGCCCCTCTGGTGTTTCTTTTAAAGAAGAATGCTTGTATTTCTCTTCAACATTTATCTGATTTCTTTATATTTTTACAATATTTTATAATGTATTTGCTTTCTATCACAGAGAAAACAGGTCACCTTTCTGTCCTGTGGAGTGGGATTTCCTCATTATATTTGTCCTTGTCAGAGCTGCCTCGGAACCTGGGCCTCTCCTTTCCTGGCTCCCTTCTAAGCACACAAGGTTTCCCTTGCAGGCTGAGAGGCATGGCCTGGGAGACCCCCAGGGAGTGCCGGGACTTAGTGCCACAGGGAGCCCCATGCTCATTCTGCAGAAATGGAAGGAGTCCTGATCAGTGCATCTCCTTTTGAAAGATGATGTTCCCTGAAGATTCTGGGCCTTTTGATGAGGGAATGTTTATTTGGCCTGGGGATTGTTGTTGGCTCAGTGTGGGCCTCCTGCCCCTGGTTTCAGGGCTGATGCCCTGTTCTGCTTAGAATGATGCCACGTGGGGGGTTATAGGTGCCCTCTGCCTCCTTTCCTCTGATGCTGACCCAGCTCCAGCATAGGAGCAGGCTGCATGCTCTGCCTCTGTACTTGGGGAATGAAGTGTGTCACCTTCCTAGTATGCACTGGTTTCCATGGCCGAATAATTAATACCGGAGGGAACCAGGATGGGGTCTGAATTAGGTAGTGCTTTACAGCTTCTCTCTTGGCACCTGGGGAGCATAGTCCTTGATGACTAATCACATAGTGATGTTAGATTGTGGTTTATTAAGTGTTACTGGGAAGGAAAAAACTGAATACCCTTCCAAAGAACCATGTCCGTACCCTTATCCATTCACTCCTCGGGGGTCCCAGGTAGAGTAGCTAGAATAGCACTGGCTGGCTCTAGGAGGCTAAATTCTTCACAGATACTTAGATCTGCTATCTGTTTTAGCTGCTTTTTTTTTTTTTTTTTATAGTAATCTCCACACCCAGTGTGGAGCTTGAACTCACAACCCCGAGATCAAGGGTCACATGCTCCACTGACTGAGCCAGCCAGGTTGCCCCGCTGAGCAAGGAGCCCAATGCAGGACTCGATCCCAGGACCCTGAGATAATGACCCAAGCCGAAGGCAGGTGCTCAACCAACTCAGCCACCCCTGTTTTAGCTTTTTCTTGCTCTGAAGCCAACAAGTCCAGGATGATATTGTCTAGTACCTTTACATAGCAAAAAAAAATCCATCAGCCGGGGAAATTAAATACCAGGGATGGGTGGGGGACAAGGGGCCTTTTTTCCTTCCTTATTGTTGCTGCCTCTGATAAAACCCTTAAGTGCTTCTGTTTGGAGCTGTAGCAAGGGTAATTGTGACCATGGTTCTGCATCATTACCAATACTAAGCCCTGCTGTCTTTAGGAATATTGGTAGTGAAAGGTAAGATTGCCAGCCAGCCCAGCCACAGAAGAGATTGAAGTCATAAGTGCATTTGTGAAAATTCCAAATGAACCTATGATAATATCTGGTCTAAAGAGTGGGAAGCAGATGTGTAACGTATATGTGAGCCTACTGGTGCACATTTCATGACTTGCTTACCTTCTCTGATGAGAAGATGGTGAGTTCAGCTTGCTTCCCTCCTACTTCTCTGTCCATTTCTTGGCCTAGAGCCATTTTTTCCCTACGGTGACAGCTGACACTGTCTCCGTAAACCAAAGGTCTTACGTCCTGGGGTCTGTTTTGTTAATTCCTTTATTTATTTATTTTTTTTAAGATTTTAGGGTGCCTGGGTGGCTCAGTCGTTAAGCGCCTTCGGCTCAGGTCATGATCCCAGGGTCCTGGGATCGAGCCCCACATCGGGTTCCCTGCTCAGCGGGAAGCCTGCTTCTCCCTCTCCCTCTCCTCCTGCTTGTGTTCCTGCTCTCGCTCTCTCTCTCTCTGTTAAATAAATAAATAAAATCTTTAAAAAACAAAAAAAGATTTTATTCATTTGACAGAGAGAGACACAGCGAGAGAGGGAACACAAGCGGGGGGAGCGGGAGAGGGAGAAGCAGGCTTCCCGCCAAGCAGGGAGCCCGATGTGGGACTTGATCTCAGGACCCTGGGATCATGACCTGAGCCGAAGGCAGACGCTTAACGACTGAGCCACCCAGGCGCCCCTGTTTTGTTAATTCCTTTAGCTACATCTCTGTGAGTATACTTTTTTTAGTCCTTTAACTTTTCTGGGCTCAGAGGTCTCAGGAAGTCTGCTCAGACATGTAAATTCAGATGGTCTGAGAGGACCTCTTTTGTGCCTCACCATTGAAGACTGTTGAAGGCAAAATAATAATAAATTGTTAACTGTTAAAGGGATGTTTTGTGGGAGGGTTTTTTGGCCATATGTGTGTGTTAGATAATTTTTTTTTTCTCTGCAGACTTTTAATATTAAAAAAAAAAAATCCCACACAGCCCATTTAGAGATAACTTACTCCTTTAATTAAAGCGAGGAAAGTCAAGATGATCTCCATCCAGCAGTGCAGACTGCGTAAGCCTTTGTGGAAAATGGCCATTTCAACTCCCCTCGTATTGATGGTAAACAAGGTCGGTTAGTTCATATAGCCAGTGGGAGAGAACCAGAAAGGCATAGGCTGGTCTGCTTAGGGTGACCAACTTTTCTCGTTTCAGCTTGAAAGTTCCATGTCCCAGGATACCCCTCAATCCAGAAGTCTAGAGCAAAATCCCATCTGCACCCTGACTGACTTGACTTACTTTTAATGGGGCACCTGGGTGGCTCAGTCAGTTAAGCGTCTGACTCTTGGTTTTGGCTCAGGTCATGATCTCAGAGTCATGAGATTGAGCCCTACATTGGGCTCTGCACTCAGCATGGAGTCGACTTCTTCTCCCTCTGCCCCCTCTCACCCATCACGTGTGCGTGCACATGCACTCTCAAATCAGTCAATCAATCAATCTTAGAGATACTAAAAAAAAAGGAAGGGCCTACTAAAACACCCCTAACCTGCCTTTCTTTTTAACCTCCCAAGATGAATGACCTCATTTCCTCTAGGCTTTTTCAACTTGAGAGCATCTTGTAATCAAGCCCAGAAATACGGTAAGTAGTCTCCATGCTTTGTCCTTAGGTTTTCAGACCTTTGAAGCTAGTGTAGCAAAACAGCTTTCCTGTGAGTACCCTTAGTTCGGAGGTGAGGTGAGGAGACAGGAGGCTGGTGAAGTATGACCCGGAGGTGCCTACAATTGCTTTTTGAATGTCCTTAATCATCTTTGGTTTTCTTTTCTCCTGCAGACCCTCAAACTGACACAAGACCTACAGAGAAACCCTTTGCCAAATCTGCTCTCAGCAAGTGGACAGTGATACCGTTTACAGCTTAACACCTTTGTGAATCCCGCACCATTTTCCTAACCCAGCAGAGACTGTTAAAGGCCCCTTACCCCGGGTGAAGCACTTACCCTTGGAACAGAACTCTCTATATAAAGTATGCAAAATCTTCCTTGTACAGGGTGATGAGCCACCTGCCAGCGAAGGACAGCACCCTGTCAGCACCACCCACCCTCGTTCAGAGCACACCGTGAGCTCCTGTTGGCGATTCTGTGGCGTATTCATATCACGATGGGTTATGGGATGTTTTAAGTGTCGTTTTTGTGTTTGTTTTCCTTTGACTTTGAGTTTTTCACATGCATTAACTTGCAGTATTTTTATGTTAAAATGTTAATCATCCTTCCCCTGGCAAATTTAAAAACAGAAGGAAAATGTTGTACCAGTTACTATTTCTAGCTTTGGGCATCACAAGCATTTGAGCCCTTGGAACTCCATAAACTAACAAATTACATAAACCAGAGGGGGATTTTCTTTCTTTTGTTTGGTAGAAAACTGCTTTTCTAAAAACTGAACAATGGCACAACTCTTTGCCGTGCGCACCAGTCCAGGACTGACCCCTGCATAGGCCCAACGAATGGAGTGCTGCATGCGACCCAGTGTGTTTTCGTTCTGAGTGAGGGGTCGGGGGGGGGGGGGGGGGGAGAGACCCCCAGCTCCTGGTCTGCAGTTGCCAGAGCAGTCGGGCCTCTGGTCTCCTGGCATTATCCTCAGCTGATGCAGTGAATAGTGATGGTATGCGGGTTAGAAATTAGGATCTTTTCAAGAAAGAAGTCAGCTCAGCTGCCCACTCATTGCCAAATGCCACTAAAGGATTTAGTTTTAAGGAGAAAAGAAAAAGAAAAGTAGTCCTGTTTCGCTTTGCAGAAGAAATGAACTTACAGGTGAGCATTAAGCCTATAATGAGAAATGTGTGAAAAGTACAAACCAGAGTCACTATTTTCCTAAAATACCCTTGATTATTTTCAGCCTTGCTGTGTATAATCAGATCTACTAGACATGTATGAGTGAGAGGCAATAGCATACAAACTGATTTTTATATATATACACACACACAATCTAATATATATATAAAAGCTTAGATTGTAATTGTACAAGTGACACAATGGAAGTACAAGATAGGGCAGTTTTGACATTTTTTTTCCCTCCACCTTTCTGCTTCTATGGATTTCATTTTGTTTTGTTTTCAAAAAGTTATGGTGCTGTATAGTGCTTTCTGTTGAACCTGGAAAGTGGGATTATATTAGTTACCCTCTTTGGTAGGCAGAATAGTTGGGAACACCTTAGGTACATATGAAAAACTGGTGTAATGAAGCTCTGATTAGCACAGCATATGCATACTTCTCCAAAGTGATATATGAAGACTCTTTTCTTTGCATAAAAAGCATTAGGTATATAAATGTATAAATAAATTTTATCATGTACAGTACAAAAATGGAACATTCTGCATGGACGTTAGGAATACAGGCTAGTATTTCAGCACAGACTTCCCTGCATGAGTTCTCGCTGACGCTTGCACCGTGCAGTGGGCACTGACTCCCTCCCACCAACACAGACGTGCCACCCGACCCCTGCACCTACCACTGGCCACCAGGGGACCCCTTGTGCACCTTCACTTCATAATTCCTCTGGGGGTGATAATGGTGGTGATAACAGCTCCTAGCATAATGAAAGTTCCATTTGGTATTGTCACACATCTCTCCCGCCTCGCTTGGGTTGTCATGTTTGAGTGATGGCCCTGTTGATTTCACCCTGCCTTTTACTGAATCTGTAAATTGTCGTGCAATTGTGGTTATAGTAGGCCTGTAGCGTATCGCCTTTTCTAAACTGCTACACGTTTATAATCTTCATTTTAAAAGTATGTATAATTTTTAAAAATATGTACTCTATTCACGTGGTCTGCTTGTCAGTGAGACAGACTTTTGCTTACTGTATTCCTTTATAATAATGCTAGCCACTTCCTTGACTCTTTGGTAGTCTCCTGCACGCAAGAACTGCCCAGTATCATTGAAAGGAGGCTGCCTGTCTGGGTTCCTAGGTCATGCTGCCCTGGTGGGGGTGCCGATGGGACTCAGCTGCAGCAGCCGCAGGGAGGGAAAGGTGAAGGAAGGTCAGATACAAGGAGAATCTGGAGTGCTTACAGCATGAGGGCCCTGAGAATTTCTCTCCTGAACGCAAAGAAACAGCAAACTAACAAAATAGCTAATTTGCCTTTGCAGTTTTATAGACCCTGGGAGCTACTTTGGGAGTAAGAAAAGCAACTCTCAAATATGTTTCAACTTTAAAATGTTGACTTCCTTTCAGACATGTGGCATCTCATTTATTCTCCTTTTTTCTCAGTGTTTGTTAAATTTCAGGCAGAATGTCTTACAAAATGTCCTAGAACCAGATTATAATTTAATTGAAAACAGCTGAGGGAGGGACAGAGGAGGTCTGAGAGCAGGGCAGCCACAGAGCACATCAGGAAAATGGAGGGGGAGGGGTGCTTTGAATTTGTTGGGTTTTTTGTTTCTTAATAATGCAAATAGCGTCTACTTGTAGAGCATTGTGGAGAGCTGAGGTCAGGACAAAGTCAAGTGCCAGCGTCAGTTTCGGGAGGGAGCTGGAATAGTTAGGCCCATCCAGGATCACAGCAGCACCACTCTCAGCCTTGGCCACTGCCGGCTGACTGTCCACCCAGAGGCCTGACACCCCCCACCCCCACCCCTCACCCCCGCACTCGCCAGGTTCTGCGGTGGCCAGACAGGGCAGAGATGCAGCCTAAGACCTCCGCCTCTTACACTGAGACTCTGCTCTCAGGAAGGGCCAACTGTTGGCCGCCGTGTGGAGTTCTCATTGTCATGGGTCCCTCACAGTAAGTTTTCTGATCTGGAGCATCTCGGTGGAATACTTGCCTCCAGGGGCCTGGCAGCTGTAATGTTTGCATCCTGATGAGAACTATTCCAGGTTATCTTCAGCCTCTAAATAAGCTGCTCTAGGGAGCCTTCCACTTTTAATGGGAAATTAGAAGAGTAACTAATGTTGAAAACATGACATGCACTCTTGGGTTCTGCTGTTCTCTCTTCAGGCTCCAGCACCAGATACCTTGTACCAAAGTTAGAAAAGAGCTTTATCATCAGCCTTCTCTGTCCTGGTGTGAGAGCTGCCTGCCAGGTTCAGCTCACCCATTAACTGTGAATGAAGCTGAGCTCGATCTACTTTATTGCATCCTCTGCAATAGGATGATTGCTGAAACATAGATTTTTTAAAAATTTCAGAAGTTTGTCTTTCCTGTTAACGGGAGGATTGTGCAAGTGGACAGTGATACCGTAACACACACGTGTGATGCAAGGTGGGCTGTGTGTGTGTGTGTGTGTGTGGTGTTGAGTTTGGGTATTCTGTGTGTGGCACTTGAGCACCCTGAGGGGAGGACCTCACGACTCACAGCTCAGGACAGCTCTGCCCAGTCTCAGGGTGCCCTTTCAGGTGGCTTCCGATCTTATTGAAGACAGTAGGGACAGACTTGGCCTACACCCAGTGGACCCCGCTTATGGAAAGAGGACTGTTGGAATCTCTTGGGGAGACTGTCAAGAGTAAAGCGGTCAGACAGCCAGTCCTGTGTCACATGCTAATGCCATGGGCTGCTAGAGGGAAATGGGAATGTCACCCTTTCCCTCTGAACGCAGAAGCAAAACCCTGATAGCTCTAACTCTGATTTCCTTTTTCTTGATGTATTTGGGGAACATGTATGATTAGGCATACTGTTGTATTTTTTGACTTAGCAGAGTTTTTTGTAGAAATGCAATCACTGGCAAAGAGGTACGAAAAAACCAGCCTGTCCTGAAGACTGGGGGCAGCAGGGGCAGTGAGGGGATAGTGAAGGCCTTGCGAAATCCTGTCTGCACACGAGATCGTAACGCAGACGCCCAAGGAACTGAAAAGAGTATATCCTATTTGATCTAAATCTTCGGTGGATAACATTTTATGCAGTTCGAATGAATGAAATATTTTCCTCTTGTTTAATTTTGTGTGTATTCTTCTGTGAGGAATGATTGGTTCTGAGGCCTCTGCCACACTCCAGAATTATTTGTGTGGCTGCTTTTAAAAAACTATGTGTCTGATCACTTATTTCTCTAAAATTATCTCATTGCCTGGCAATCAGTCTTCTCGTGTATACTTGTCCTAGCACATTATGTACACAGGAAATGTAAACAGATGTGAAGGAGGACCAGAAAAATAAGTTAATATTAAAAAAATATATTGTACGTTTTGGCTTCACATGTTTAACTTTTTTTAAGAAAAAAAAGTTGCATGAGTGGAAAAAAAAATCTGTATACAGTATCTGTAAAATTGTCTTACCTGTTTCAGTTTCTTGCTCATGCCCCATTCAAACTAGAATTAAATATGGTGCATGGCCATATTCAAACACCTAAGAGTCCAGCAATTGGTACTTTGGTTTGAAGCACCTCATCCTTTCTTTCCAAGCGAACACTATCATATTGCATTCTTGCTGAGGATTTTGTCCAACCATTTGTTGCCATGAATTAACTCTACCACCTCTCTTCTCAAGAATCAAAACCAGTTTGATTTGGGAATCTTCCCCTTTCCAAATGAAATAGAGATGCAGTACTTAACTTTTCTTGGTGTTTGTAGATATTGCCTTGTGTATTCCATTTAAAACCGTAATCTAGTTTGTAAAAGAGATGGTGACGCATGTAAATAAAGCATCCGTGACACTCTGTCTCACTCCAAGAAGTCTTTTGTTCTCCTTTCTCCTTTAACTCCAGACGTGAAAGGGCTGCATTTCTGTCAAGGTCTTCCTGTGGAATGACTTCACAGGCTGGGACAGGCACAAAGCTGAGAGCCTCTGTCATGAGCTCTCTAAACCGAATGATCTAGCAAACTTTCTCTCCAGCCAACTTGTGAGCTCCACAGACAACCAGTTTAATAAAAGCAGATCAGATCTATGGCCTTGTTCGTGGTGGCTGATAATCACTTTGGTGTGCATGGTGTCATGTTGCCCAGGTGGGGCTTTTAGGTAGGGAAGCCGGATTTAGACTCTCTGCCTTCGCTGAGTGTCAGAGATTTTGACCTATCAAAACTTTGACCCTAATAAGGTCCCCCTCATGTGAGTGCCGTGGATGAACATCGGTCATCGACAGAGCCCTCCTGCACATTGAAAATCAGGCACAATATTTCAGGCCTCTGGTGGCAACAGCATAAATATTTCCTCCATGTGTTCATTTAGGGCCTCTCAGTCAAGTGAGGAGAAACTCCACCCTATTGTAAAACTATCCCTCATAGCCTGGGTGGTATTTTTCATTTTAATAGACGTAGGCATTATTCCACTTTTAGAAACTCCCCAGTATTGGGTTCAAAGTCCCAAGGAACATGATGGACTCATTTCAGATCAAGTGAGTAAATATTTTAAAGTTTGCCCTTCGGAAAAAAAAATAATAAAGTTTGCCCTTTGAGATAAATTTTATATTGGTGGAGCGTCATGCTTTCCTAAGTGTCCTTTCCATGGTTTTAATTACCTATGAAGGTAAAACCTCACCATCTTCTACACCAAAGCCAACTGGGAGAAGGTATTCCATTTGAGAGTGCTTCTCAGTTTTGATTTTGTTTCCCAAAAGATTAAAGATGGAAACCTAATACTAGTTATAAGATTCTCAATAGAGCCTTCTCCCAAACCAAGTAAAAATTCAACCAAAAACTAATTAAAGTTAATGATCAACAATTACTAAGTCAAGTGTGGCAGTGGGCCAGACACTGATGAGCACCAGAAGAACCAGGACCTGGGCCCTGCTCCCATGAGTTTATATTCTAGGTGTAAGTGTCTGCTCCACTTTGATGAATAAAGGGCTAACTCTTGCTGACTCCCTGCTTCAGCTTCTTGTTTAGAAGAGGAAGGATTTGGACTAATCTCTGTAACACCTTAGGGATTTGATTTTGCAAATAAAATTCAAGTAATGAGGGCAAACCTTTAAGCTAGCAAATCTGACCTGCGGCAACCCAGTCACCCATAGCACAGCTAGAGTACAGGGCTGAAAGGTAAAGGAAGGTAGACTTCAGAGCCACTGTCTTCACCCTCTCCCAGCACAGCCAGGCCCCTGGGACATGGAAAAGTAGGGAGATGGCTCTGGGGTAAGGGTAGGCAATGAAGGGGGGAGCGTGGCCAGGGGAGCATGTTGGAAGTGTGGGGGTAAAGAAAGGAGCATTCAGAAGGAGACCCACCCTAGCTCTGCTTTTATCTCCATCTAAGAGAAGCAATGGTGCTGGGTCTGAGGACTAGACACCTTTGGAACTGGAGGAAGAGGAGGCCCTCCCCTGGATTTTCCGATTTTGAATGTTAAAAGAGGAAAGCCATCGGCAATATGTAAGACCTGAGAAAAATCGTGCGTGTGTGGTTCTGCCTAGTGTCTGTCATGTAATAATGGCTCAAACCTGCACTTTTGCCTGCCTTCTCTGAGGACTTTCTAGAAACACTACAAACATGCCCACTCCCACTCAGGGAAGAAAAATGTCGACGCCCTTCTTATATTGACACAGGACCTCCTCTGAATCCCACCTTCATCCATCTCAGCAGCACCTGCTATGGGCAGGCACGGTCTTTGTCCCAGACAGATGGGCATAAAGGGCTGAAGTGAAATGTAGGGCTGATGGCATGAGTTCTTGTGTGGATGAATCCTACCAACGCTACTAAAGGTATGATGGAACAGAGGAAGTAAAGCCGTGGGAGCCCAGAGGAAGGGAACGTTTGAGGGGAAAGGCAGAAATGGGTTGGGTTTTCTAGCCCAAGTGAAGAATCGCAGGGACAGAGGTGGCAGGAAAGATTGGAACATATCTGGGAAACAGTGAGTAGTGGATTTGTTTGGGGCTTAAAGAGGTCAAAGATCAGTGAGAAGTCAGGCAAGAAAAGTGGGCTGCCAGAAAATTCCAGAACAGTGGCTTGGACTCTGATAGTGGAATGGGAAGAGAGCAGGGCAGGGAGCTGTTTCGAGTGGGCCTTGAGAAAGGGCACACTGTGGGAGGTGGATCCTAGGAGCAAGATGTTGAGGAAACGAGAAGTCATGGTTTTTCTGGAACTATTTTCACAACATGCTACCCACAGAAAATGATGACGTGTATTGCCTACTGGGATGACAGAGGAAGCTGCTCCTGGTCCCAGGTGTCTTGACAGCCACAGGCCCTAGAAGCTGCCCCAAGGGCTGACAGATCAATAGCTCTCGGCATCCTTATGACTTTACAACTGAGGTAAGAGCCCTGATCTAGTGGAAATCACAAAAAACTTGGTGAAATCTGGGGGACACAGGCAAGGGACTTTGGCTTTCAACTCTTTTGTACAAGTTTAATTTATCAAAGTGCAAGTGTGTTACTTTTATAAAGATAAATAGTTTCATGCCAGGACCCATCCCCAGAAGACAAATGTCCATTGTACTTGGCAATTGGGTTATGGAATTTTTTGTCAAAATTATCTTCATTTTGTTGCACTGTATTTTTAAATATTTTGAAAGGTAATGCATTCACATGAGCCAAGGTGGAAAGGCCGGCTTTGAGTCCTCTTTTAAGACTGTAAGGAATAAGGAGGGGCGCCTGGGTGGCTCAGTCGGTTAAGCGCCTGCCTTCGGCTCAGGTCATGATCCTGGAGTCCCGGGATGGAGCCCCGCATCGGGCTCCCTGCTCGGCGGGAAGCCTGCTTCTCCCTCTCCCACTCACCCTGCTTGTGTTCCTCTCTCGCTGTGTCTCTCTCTGTCAAATAAATAAATAAAATCTTTAAAAAAAAAAAAAGACTAAGGAATAAGGAATAAGGTGGGATAAGGGTATTAGGGTGTAAAAGTGGAGATAATTAGGTAGCAGTACCATGTAAAAGGAATCTGACTGATAAGTGAATAGTATCACTGCAAAGTTGTATCTTTGTAACTTCAGATTTCCATAATTTCATCCTCTTAACATCTTGAATATCAGTATAGGAAATACCTAGTCAGAACAAAGGAATATTATGCATCAATTAAAACAATAATTATGGAAGTTATTAATATATATAGAAAATGCTCATATCAGATCCACTCTTAGAAATGTAATTATTGCTGTCATATTATAATTTATATATTAACATAAGAAAAATAAAGAGCAGAATAGAAATAGTACTGCCAGGGTAAACTATGACTGGGGACAGGTCCTAAAAGGAAAAAAGCAAAAATTGAAATAATTCTTGTGTCCGGACACTTTGACCTCAACACTGCACTTAGGACCTCAACTGTTGCCGCCGTGAACTGTTCCTCAGTTGCTCCTCCAAATGCAAAGTGGAGGGCACCTGAGTCATCTGCTTGGAGCCCCATTGGCAGGGGCATCAGGAACCATGTCCTGCTCCAGTAGGGGAGGAGGGGCCCTTCTCCCACCGAGATGCGCCTACTGGGTAACTCCTTCAAGTAGGAAGGGGACTTGTCCCCAGAAGACAAATGCCCTTTTATCTGG
This sequence comes from Neomonachus schauinslandi, assembly GCF_002201575.2. NCBI lineage: Eukaryota > Metazoa > Chordata > Mammalia > Carnivora > Phocidae > Neomonachus > Neomonachus schauinslandi. The sequence continues at coordinate 52,236,587 of NC_058410.1, read as the reverse complement.
CAATTGGGTTACGAACATTTTTGTCAAAATTATCTTCGTTTTGTTGCACTGTATTTTTAAATACTTTGAAAGATAGTTCATGCACAAGATTCAAAAGCCGGAAAGCATATAGATACACACAGGAAATGTTTTCTTCCCATCCCTGTCTAGTTCTCTGCCTCGTTCCCCTCACTTCAGAGTTTACTGCTCATCCTTCCAGAATTTCTTATGCACCTACAAGCAATAAAAACACAAATTCTTATTTTCCCCCCTTTTTTTTATTTTTTAAAAAAGATTTTATTTACTTATTAGAGAGAGAGAGAGCATGAGCAGGGGGAGGGGCAGATGGAGAGGGAGAAGCAGACTCCCCGCTGAGCAGAGAGCCCGACTCGGGGCTCCATCCCAGGACCCCGGGATCATGACCTGAGCTGAAGGCAGATGTTTGAGCCTTCCAGTGCATTATACACACTGTCAGGCATCTTACTTTGTTAATAATTTTCTTAGACATAGAGAAAATATACGTACATAGAAAGCCTCCTCATTTTTATAGTTACATAGTATTCCATTGTATTATTGTATCATAGCTCATAGAACCAGTAGTCCCCTATTGATAGACAACATTGTTTCTAAATGCTTGTTATTATCAGCAACACTGCAGTCAATAATCTCATACATATATTACATACACATGTAAGAATCTCTGTAGGATTAATGCCCAAACTTGGAATTGCTGGGCCAAAGGATATACATACATTTGGGATTTTAATAGAGATTGACCAAATTGCCCTCCAAGGTACCAAGTCACATCACCAACAATATGGGAGAACTTCTGTTTTCCCACATCCTCATATTTTTAATATTTTAAAAATTAAATTGCAAGTCTGTCTTTCCCTCTCCCCCTCCAAGCTTCTTTAAGTCCTACCTAAGGGGCTGAGGGCCTGGTGAGAGGGAGGGGAGCAGGTGGGAGAGGTTCAGGGAGACAGGCAGCCTGGCGACTGCTGGGGAGGGAGGAGGAGTTCTCGGCACTCACAGTTGAGCACCCATCCTTGTGCACGCTGGGGATCATGCTGCCAACCTGTCCATCCAGTCTGGCCACGGGCTACACCCCTCATGCCACCGGCTTGGACCGCCCAGCCTCAGGGTCAGCAGCCTGACCTCGCAGCTGTGCTCCCTCACCTCCCAGAATTCCAGAGGGGAGCTATCACCCGAAGGAAACAAGTCTGGTCTCTTTGGCACCAAACCACACACCTAGACCTATTCATAGCAAGATTGCACAACCAGCTGGAGAGCAGCCCAGCTGGTCATGGGGAGAGTGGGGCCACATGTGGGCCAGACCCTGACCCATTGGTGCCCCAGGCTGGCCTTCCAGCTTTCAGAGCAAGGCTGTCCCTGGGGGGTTCGGTGACCTCAAAAGTCTGACTGGCTTCTCCTCCTCAGTGGGGGAAACCTGCTCCTCCAAAGGAAAGGCTCTAACACTCTCCTGTAGGCTGCTGCTCCATGAGCCCTCCTTTGGCCCTACTGTGCAGGTGGGCACCTGGGGTAGGAGGGGGGGGGGCCTCTCCTTAGTTAACACAGAAACCAGGAGGCAGGCTTTTACACAAGAGGAAACTGAGTCACTTAATGACTAAGCCCTTTATGTCTCTGTAGGGAGCCAGTATCATGGAGTAGGAGAGGGAAACTCAACTTTGGAATGGGACAGATCTTGATCTGCATCCAGCCCTGCCTATTCTCTAGCTGAATGACGATAGATGAGTCAGTTAACTTCTCTGGGCCTCTGTTTTCTCTTCTGTGAAATGGGAACAAGGCCGTCCATGTTGTGAGTTGTGAGGATTACCTGAGAGCGAGCCAGTGAAGTTGCAGCCTGCTTCCACATCGACAGAAGACCCTCGTCAGAAGTTCTCTCTCTTTATACACAGCCCATTGGCCCACACACTGCGGGGTGTGGGATTTTTTTTTTTTAATTGAAGTGTAGTTGGCACACAATACTGCAATGGTTCCAGGTGTACAACACGGTGATTCAACAAGTTTGTATGTTAGGCTGTGCTCACCACAAGTGTAGCTACGGTCACTCCGCAACGCTGTTACAATTCCATTGACTATATCCCCTACGCTGTGCCTTTCATCCTTGTGACTTATTCATTCCCTAACTGAAAACACGTGCCCCCCACTCCCCCTCACTCCCCTTCACCCACCTCTCCTGTCTTCCCACCTTCTCCCCTCCCGCAAACCATCAGTTTGTTCTCAGTTTTTATAGGTCTGATTCTTTTTGTTTGTTTGTTTGTTCATTTGCTTTGTGTGGGGTGTTGGTTTTCATCATATAAAAATATAAAGCAAACTTTGACATATTAATGAACCCCATCCGTGTAATTAGATTGCGTAGTAATTACGCATAAAAGGTAACAACCAACTTGTAAGGTTTTCCTGCTCTCGGTTTCTTTGAAGTCGTTTGGGATCTGTGGGCAGCCCCATGTGCACGGTCCATGCTGTGTACCATTTAGTCATCATCATTATCACAAAGAGCTCAAATGTCATGGCAAGAGTGTTGGAAGACTTGTTTCTGGTCCTGGCTCTGCCACTAAACACCGTGTGGCCTTGAGGGCGTCATTTTCCCCCCTCTCTCTGGCCTTCAGTTTCCCCATCTACAAAGTCTACTCCATGAACATTCCATACTTCACAAGGCTATCATGATGAGCCCAGATGCGGAGCACACATTTTACAAACCACAAAGCAAGTACAGAACCACAGACGCTTTTTTGAGTCAGGAAGTTGGCAAATGTTAATACATTCATTTTCCAGAAGGGAAACGGAGGCAGAGTCCAAAGTGGGCTTCAAGGCTCATGGTTTCTGGCTACAAGCCAGCCCTCCGCCTGGGGCCTCCAAAGCCACACAGGCCCAGAGAGCCTGGGGCGAGAGCTGGGGTCCAGCGCCCCTAAGGAGGCGAGGAAAGAACTGGACAAAGGGGAAAGCCTGGCCGAGAGAACGGGGAGCAGAGGCCGGGCGGGGGGGTTCGGCAGGGAGAGTGGGGAAGGGGCAGCTGGCCGCCCTCCGCCCTCCGCAGATGTCAGCCCTAGAGCCCCGCTGGTGTTGCCGTGAGTCTCTCCAGTCTCTGTCCTCAAGAAGTGGAATGACACAGGCGCTACAGGGGCCCAGCTGGAAGGTCTCTCGGACAAACACTGGACGCCAGCCCCATCCCCGGCTAGTTCCAGGGGTACAAGGAATGGCCGCGGGCTGGGGGCTGCGGGCGTAAGGACCGGAACCTGTCGGCGGTGTGCGCGTGCGCGAGCGCGTGCGCGTGCGCCTGCGTGGAGGGCGGGAGGCGGAGGACGAGGCCTCAGAGTTGCAGTCTCCAGGATGGGCCGAGATGGCGTTGCCTCATAGGCAGACTCCTTCCTGCCCAGGGCCTCCCGGTTGCCCCAATGGATGTTCGGAGAAGAGCTGAGTTAAAGAGAACCTCCCAGTGTGGTTTGAAGCTTCTAATTGCCGCGTTTGTACCTCCCTGAGTGTAAAGGCTCGGGCCCACCTCCCTGGACTCGGCTCTGCCCAGGGCTAGCTCCGCTCTGGGCGAGTAAGAGGAAACGTCCAGCGCTGCGGCTGCCCCTCAGGCCCGATTTTGTACGTTCAGAAGCCACTTGTTCACGACGGAACTTAAAGTAGGTTTAACTTTTACAACAGTAAAAAGTCTAATAAAACAAGCATGATGAGAAAACACTCCTTTGCAGGAGCCTGTGGACTGCGGCTTGCAAGGCCCCTGGTGCAGTGAGCAGCGGCATATGGACTTCGGGGTCAGACATGGCCGTGGAGCCGGTCCTCTCCACTCGCCATCCGGTGCCTTGTCTGTTTCCTGGGGATAATAATAATACCTCCCTTTAGGATTCTTACGAGGATTAGCTAAGTCATACCAACACCTACTTATTTATTTACCCTGTAATTCAACATGTGCTTACTGACACTCCCCCCC